>NW_019384951.1:47663-81556 GCF_000671375.1 Centruroides sculpturatus | reverse complement strand
TTTTTTAAAGTTTTAATTCCTTTAAAAATTTATAAATCTTTTAGAGGTTTTTAAGATATTTGATTATTATTATTTTTTAAATTTTATATTCTTTTATAAAAAATACATTTTTCTAAATTATAACCACTTCTTGTATCTTTATTACACAACATAAATTATTAATCACTCAATTGCTATTATTTATGTCAGAGGAAAAAAAGTATCTATGGTGTTCTAAATTGCCACAATTTGTTTTATTTAATTGGAGAGAGAATCGAACTCGCTCAGGTTTTTCCAATAAATTATAACATGAAATACATTCTTTGATAGCTACAACATAAAAGAGAACCATCATAAAGATCAAGATAAATGCCTTTAAAATAAGCAAAAAATTAATATTTTAATTTGAAAAAAAATTTAAAATAAATCTTGAACACTTATTTAATATTTTCTACTAAATTTTTGTTCTATTTTTCCATTAAAGAAAAATTTAGTATCATGATTCTGTGTGTCATAAAAAGCAAGATATTTTTCAAGATATGTGGAAAATTTATTCGAATATGAAACTGTATATCTACTCTATTTCCTATAAAAATACATTAATAAAGGTGCCATAGATAGACTAACCCAGCAGTATTCTTCATGTAAGACTGATTTGTGACTTTCTACTGATCTTTTACCATGTCTCTGGAGTAAAAGAGCAATAACCGTTTTCTCCATAATTTTCTAAGCTTTCAAAATGAAATTCTAGTAAAAAATATACATTGAGAAATATGAGAAGAGTTTTGAACAGTAGCAGTAAATTGCTGTATATATATTTATAAGATAGAAGGTTGGGTGACAGATGGTTTAAAGTCAGATACCTTATTTCACTTAAAGGCTATTCAGTCAAACGATCCGTCAAATAGAGCACTGTTCTGACTATTTACTGACAGAGTACTTTGCATCTGCATTGTTTATCCATCAGAAAACACTTTCAAATCTGTACATTCATTTTCTTCAGTCTGTATTATATATTGGTTATTGAAAAGTCCCTTTTTTTATAGAAAAAAACAACTATACGATATGTATATAAATTATCAAAGTTCACTTTAAAAAACTTAAACTCTAGTTTTATAAAATACATCAAGTAGATATAACTTTAAATTTTTTATTTTTTATTTTGTTCATAGTCTTCTGTATCTTGAATAAATACTCACATAACCTTTCGTGCAAAGTTTGCTTGGTAGAGAATACGATTTTTGATTCTTTTCATCAATAGACTTGCAAGTTTTCTTTCCATTCTATGACAAGATTTTTTGTATATATGATAAAATTTACTATTTTAAAATATATATATATATTAAAATAGTAAATAATAATTCATATTGAATAAATAAATATTTNTGGTATATGAATAGGATAAATTTCCATAAACAACATCATTTACTTTTTAATGAATATGTTTTAAAATTTTATTCATAACTATACATTTTATATTTTAAAATAAGATGTTTTTTTATGTTTTTTCCTATAAATATATTACATTTTATTAAATTGTATGTCAAATATTTTAATTTTTTATGTTGTATTTTATAATAGTAATTTTAATATGATATTTAGTACATAAAATATTTAATTTCGTTAATGCAGTTATAAAAGTTAAAAATAATTAAATTTATTTTTAGAAATTATTATAGAAATTCACTTAAATAAATTATATTTATTTAAACGAAATTAAAATATAAAATTTTGTTTTAAGAAGAATTAATTTAAGAAAGTATATTTAAACGCAAGTGATGGAATTGCATGCAAAAGGGATAAAAAGATTAAGAGAATAATTTTCTTTATATGCAACATATGAAAAGATATTTTATATTATATGCTTGAAACTTGCGAATATAAATAAATTAAAAATTTAATTTAAAGTTAAATAAGTTTTAATAGCTGGAAGTTAAACTTTTAAAACATTAATCTTATAATTCATAAGTAGATATAATTGCAAAATTAACAATTATTAAATAAAATGCGTTATTTAAATATTACTCGTTTAAAAATAATATATTTATATATACAAACTTTAATCCTGTTTTTCTATTAAAGTATTCTCATTTCACCTCATTATACTGTTTCAGTGCATTTAGCAATGGATTTTCTCAAGTAAGTAAGAAGAAATCTTTTAACAACACGGAATAAAGTAGACAGTTTATTTTTATTGCGTGAAAACTAAAGTTAAATATGCTTATATACATAAATAAGAATTAAATTGCAGTTAGGTAAAATCAATAAACCGTTTCATTAAAATGATTCTGAGCATTTTCAAACTACATAAAGAAATAATAGAGTCATAAATAGTTAGAAAATCTAGAGAATGATAATCTCCGTCAGCTACTGTATGTCAATAATGTGCAGTAACGGTCACTGACCTATCCTTTCATTCGTCTTTGGATCACTAAACATCAGATTTGTTCTCTAAGGAACCACTGATTGTGTAAAGGCTTTTCGCTTTCCTGAACTGATTGGCAAGTTTCTGCCATCTTGGGTAATTTTCGACATTCTGTCATTTTTATTTAATTCTATCGCCCATTTATCGAACAACTGGATTTTCTACAAATATGACTTTCCATTTTTTTCATTTTTTTTTTTTTAGAATAGAAAACATAAAACTGCGGGTTATACTCGGAGGTAAAATTACCAATCATCACGGGACAGGCTATATAATGTCTGATTTAGTTCCAAATGACACTTACTAACATTTAAAGTAAAGACGAAAGCATTTCTATGTTTACTTTGCCTTTGAGACGTAGTTGGTGATGCGAGAGAAGTCAGCATCATTGTTTTTCAACGATCCCCTTGAGAAAATTAGTCAAGGTAACGACTAATCTTTATATCTGAACTAAAAGGTGTTTGTGAGATCTGAGTAGTAGTTTTGTGAAGTAAAGCTTGTTCGAATCCATTATTGATTGCAGTCTGACGCTTTCTTACGACCTTAGAAATTTATTAAGAGAGTGGAAGGAAAAAAATTCTTCATTCTTTAGAATTTTGTAATGAAATACTCAATTGAAGACTGAACTGAAAGCAAATGAATCTGAAAAAAAAGCATCCTTGATAAATTTAAGTGCTGAAGTAATATTTATCCGAAAGTTGATTTGTAATTTTACAATTAAATACAAAAATAATTAATCTTAATATTTTTTTACGTTAAAGACTTTTAAAATAATTTCACAATTTTACTTTCAATTTAAATTAAATTTTATTATGTTATTATTATTATTATTATCTAAATATCTAATTAATTTTCCTTTTTCTTGACTGTAACGTTTAACGAATAAATGATCTTAAAGCCTTACATTAAGAAAGGAATTTTAAGAGTAGTTTAGAAAACTTCTAGAGACTTGTAATTAATTAAAAATTCAGAAAAATACTTAACGACCCAAGAAAAAATTATCTTAAATGCCTAAATAATGAAACAATTATTGACTATCGTCATAGTTATATATATATTGTATCTAGATATGGACCAATATTTCTTCTGTAATGCTATATCTTCAATTTTTTTTCATTCAATTTCCTGACTATTAGATAAATATCCTATAAAAATAATAGCCCACACGTACAAAGTATAGCAATTTAATGATACTGTATCTAAGAAACTATATCGATAAGTATATAAACACAAAATATGTTTTAAGATGTTTCTTAACTTCTTTAAAAATTAAAAAGTATACACGATCAATTATAAAATTTCGTTGAAAAATCTGACATTAGATATATTTTAAAATATCCGTCAATTTTATTCTGATAAATATAATGAATTCCAGATAAGAGATCATTGATATGTATCTAGTTGACAATCGAATAATAGCATAGATAAGAATGGTAGCAAAGGTCCGAACTACAGTGTGTATATGTATGTATATAAAGAAAAAAAATCAGAGCATTGATAGTTGAAAAAGTTTCTTTCTCTCTTTTTGATAGATGGATGCAAAATTTACCAGAATTGATGAACCACAATCTGAAACCCAAATTCAATTTCGTGTTCATATATCACCTTTTCATGCTTGTGGATAAATGATCATTGTGTCGATTTAGTTATCAACAAAGCTATAGCGATTTTGAAGCAGATATTTCAAGAAAATATTTCTGTAACTCGAATATTTTATATATATATTTTTTAATGTAAAATAATAAATAAAAAAATAAGTTTTAATTTTTGACTAGAAGTATTTAATAATATTTTTAAATTAATCGCTAGAAAAATATTTTTAAACATAAAAAATTACTTCTTTTTTTTTAAATTTTTTAATATGTTAGCTATAAATATTAACTTTATAAATGTATATGTTACCGAGATTATTAAACATCAAATTAAAAAATAAATAAATAATTTAATAATCTAAAAAAATAAAATTAAATATAACGAGTAACGTTCTTGCAAATTTGTTTTGCATGAAGTATGCTTATTATTTTCTATTAATTAAATTTTCTAAAATGTTAAAGATGAGTTTTTCCTTAAGAATTAAATAAAAAATAAATAGGAAAAAAAAGAAGAAGAAACTCTGAAGCTGCGACGTATTAAAATGTCTTCTTGCTGTTCAAATATTAATCAGATTTTTCATTTTTTTTTTCTTTATAAGAAATAATCTTTTTAAAAAAATCAGTAGTAATAGTAATTTCTTTTTATTTTCGCCTTATACATAGGCTGTTCTAAGGTATAATATAATCTTTTCGTTAGAGAGTTAAGTGATTATTTGAAGAGCATACAATGTAGCAATGTATAGATAGTTCCAGCTTGCTTGAAGAGTTACAATTTTTTTTTCCTTTCAATCATGTATAGAAGTAGTAAGGGACTAGCTTTATTTTCTCATTTCTGATACAGTGTGATAAGCTAGATGGTGCAGACACAGAAGTGCCGATGTCGAAAACAGATAAATGTAGGAAAGATTGTCCTGCTGAAAATCTCACCTGTTGTTGAGTGGCAGAAAAATCAGAAATACACCATGAGGTCCCATCAGTCGTTATCGATCTTCACTATCCTTTTTAGCAGTAACCCATCTTCCCTGCTGAGACGTAATGCACGGAAATCACTATAAGTCTTGTGGTTTTTTGATGTCTACTTTTAGGGAGATATCTTTTATTCTTCGTCTGTTTAACTTTCGATTTATAAGCAATTATATATACATTAATAAAATTTTCACTTTTATTTAATGTTTTTTTTCTAAAGAAATTGATTAAAATTACGTATCTTTATTACATTATGCTATTATTACACAGTGAATTAATACTTTCTTAGTCAATTAGTTAATTAAAAATAAAGTATGTATACAGTGTTAGATGAATTTAAATCATTTTTATCTAGTAAATTGTTATTTTAAAATATATAAACTATAAAAAATAGGAATATATTTTTACCTTCAAATTTTATGGAGAAGATAGTCAATATCAATAATAATTTAAAATTTTTATATACATCCTGCAAGTTTCAGATAACATTATAGAAGCCATTTCAACAAGTTATAGAAGTTTAAATTAAAGTAGTTTCGAATTCAACTGCTTTAGTTCCCATACAAATAGGAGATAAAAGTGTGATGAAGTAAATTGAGTTTGCAAGCATACAAATGCAACATTATGTTCTTCAACCGGATACAATTATGTAAACATTGGAAATAATGTATTACCATTGTATAATTGGTTTACTTTTTCTCTTTTCTAATTCGCTTACACAATAACTAGATAACTTTATCCGTTTAATTTTATAACAAACTTATCTATAAAATTTGTCCTGATCAATTTATTTGACAAGTAAACTGTGAGTCTTTCACATAATAAAATCCTACGTTATTTTCGAACGTAAATTAATTTAAATTGTTATTTGATTAAACAAATATTAAATAAAAGAAATTCATCTTGATTGATTCCTTTATCATCCGATGATGAAAAGTAAATTTATGTTTTAACATTGATTTTTTTTTTGTTTGTATATCAAGAAAAGTTATAATGTTTGTTATACAATACTGAACTCTTGAGAGCATCAGGAGTTTAGACAGTTTGACAGAATGATAGAAACATTTATGTATCGTGATTGGCAGGTAAAATGATTCACCTTATCGCCATACGTGTTCTCTTTTTATATGGTTTCTGGTCACACAAAACGACTCAATAGATTTTTTTTGAGTGGGTATTTTTTGATATGCAAAATTTAAATATGCCCCACTCGAAAAAAAAATTCAGAATTTACTCATTATTTTTTAAAATTTATAATAATTTATTCAAAATAAATATCAGGAAAAAATTAGAAATAATTGATTATTTTTTTTATATTTGTAAATTATATTAAAACTTTTCCAAGAAATTGTTGATGTAAATTAATATATTTAAAGATTGATAATGTGTTTTAAAGTTAATAAATTATTTATATTTTATCAACTTTAAATATTTACTTATTTAATAAGAAAATTTGTTATAAATAATTTACATGAAAATAATTAATACCTGTATGAAAGTTTTTTTTTTAAATTAAAGAATGTAAACGCCATTTAAATAAATTATAAATATTCATTAACATAAACTTAATAAACTATAAATATTAATTAATTAATTAAAATGAGCATTTAAAAAAAATAAAGTAAATGTGTAAAAAAAATATTTCCGTATGCAGTATCAAAAATTTTACAAAACAAAGAAGCCTTTTAGTGGCCATATAAAAGGAAAGTAAAATATAAATTCCTTCGTTTCAATCGTTATGAATCTGTAGCATGTGGTGAATTCACATACAGTCTTTTATTTTTGATCAATTGAATAAGAATGTAAGTTAACATTGCATCGATGCGTGTTACAGATGGAGTGAATTGATGTTAAACGAATACACTTTTCTCGATACACTTTTATAGTTTCGACCTTTAAACTTGAAAGAAACAAGTTATAAAGATAACATTCAGCAAAATAAAGGGAAAAAATAATAAGATTGTTATCCATTTATATAAAAATTTTAAGTTATATGGTGAAAATTTATCGTAATCTCTTTAAGAGATAAATGTTTTCTATTAATCTTATCGATTTTTTGAATGTATGTTGTCTTATCAAACATTCTGAACTTCCTGACAGATACAAGACTCTGCTGATAACAGATTTATTGCCTAAATCTCCTTTACTCTTTGATTTGTCGTCAACGTTCTGTAAGCTCCGTCCTTTTAAGAGTTATTCCTTCTATATCAATTCGTAAAGGCATTAGTGGCATCTCTCTTGTTCTCTGGTGGTTGTTAAGGCATCGGTTTACCACTGATGGAAGAGGCTAGTATCCAATAACTTTACAACTGCAATTTTGTTAAAAGTAAAGAAAAAAATATATGTATATAAAACAATTTTGATAATGAATTAATTTATTAAATTTTTTATTTAAATTGATAATTGACTTTATGAAAACTTTAANAACTGCAATTTTGTTAAAAGTAAAGAAAAAAATATATGTATATAAATTATATATATATATATATTTATTTAGAAAATAGATTGGAGTTCTGAAAGGAATTTATTCCCAATCGAAGTTTAAATTTCGATTAGATGCTTCCAGCAAAAGTAAATGAAAAGTAAATTTATGGCTATGTTACTGGAAACTCGGGAATAAAAACTATACTGCAATTTTTTTTTTAAATCACAAGGCCCTTGACGATATTCTTTTTTCTAAATTGCTTCAATGTTTTTCTTAAATGTGTTTTTCCAGAATGTAAACGTATTTACATGTTTACAAAAGCTGTAAATTTTTTTGATTTTACATAAGTATAAACATTTATGAAAGGAATAAGAATTTTCAAATTAACTAATCAATATTTTATTCCGAAAAAGTTTGATAAGGTTTCTGTATATATGTATATAAAACAATTTTGATAATGAATTAATTTATTAAATTTTTTAAATTGATAATTGACTTTATGAAAACTTTAATGTTTTATATTTTTTTCTAACATGTGAAAAGTTGAAAAAAAAATCCAACATCATGTTTAAGTTAATTAATTACGTGCAAAATCACTCATTTTATGAAGAAAAAAGGATAGTAAATTAAGCCATTTTGTAATTATTTTTTTTATTGCCACTTTTTTTTTAATTTTTAGTAATTTGATAGTTTTTTTTTCTTTGATTTTGGACGTAATTATTTTTAATTAAATAAGAAAATTATTATTTAAAAGAAACGTACAATTTTTTTGGAAATATATCCACTTTTGTGTGTCTTAATTGAGGCCGAATTGGTCATAAATTTTATTTTTAACTTAGTTATAAAGTGACAATTCATCGAATTTAAATGGATTTAAGAATCAATTTTAAGTCGAGAATTAAGCATAGCTTTAATTAATCAGAAATATTTATCATTTAGTAATAAGTATTTAACATAAACTTAAGTAATTATTGATTATTCCCGTGTTGAAGTATGAAGAGAGTTTTAGTAAGTAATAAAGAATTTTAATAATAATTAGCGTTAACGTTGATGAAAAAATAACAGTTTGATTATTTTCTAAATAACGTTTCCATTTAATTATTTTTTTTTCAATTTCCTTTTTTTTATGTATTATTCATTTAATTTTCTATACATATTTACGATGAAAATAATAAAATTTGACTCGTATTATAAATAACAATATTAAATTACTATCACATATAAAAGTTAATGTACTGTGCTACAAAAATATCGTATTATTATGATAATGTCAGCTAGATGACCTCAGCAATAAATGAAGTTTAAATGCCATTTTAACTGTAAAAAATACATCCATTTAATAAGCACATTTTATTAATGAACAAAAATCATTATGTACATTTGTTACGTCATTTTACGTATTAATTTAGTGAGAAATATTTTCTATCTTTTTATAAATAGCATAAAAAAAAATATATATATATATTTTTCAAATCTTCTTCTTTACAGAAATTACATTTTACAAATATAGAATGCATTGATAAATTTACGAACAGACAGAAAAGAGTACACATATCATTCAAAAGCAACCTGAGTGACATTACTGCCGCAATGCGACGCTGAATTTGACATTTGCTACATTTCTAGAAGTCTTGTCAGTGACACAACATGCTGTAGCATTTCCCAACGATACAACATTCTAACTATATATCTATTTTTTTATTTTTATTTTTTTTATTTTAGTTCTTCGTCTCGTCCAGCTTACACAATATGATCAGTGAACCTTAAATCTTTCATTTCACACTCGCAACAACCCAAGAAAAAGAAGAAGAAGAAAAAAAAAGATAACAAAAGAAATGAGAGTGCAATGGACTTGTGTAGACTTCACAAAAGACTTAACAGCGTGACCGGTAACAACCTACCTATTAGGAAAGTCTAACTGCATGTATATGGCGGCCACATTTTTGTTGAGGAGCAGTCATCTCTCCTTCAATCTCTTATTTCACCGCCCACTTACTGTCTCGTTTATGGACTAGCATGCTTGTTCCAACCGGCTGTTTTCCGCTGGATAAGTATAATGTTATATAGAAGGAACAACGTTTTTCGTTCCCTCGTTAGTCACATAATGGCCATTCGCGACTCCACTACAGACCAGCTTTAATTCGCTTAACACGAGATCAAACATGAGGACGTGTATGATATATCTGGACATTGCACCGAGTTTATCCTATCTGTTGGTGTAATAAAAGGATGTAATTAAAGCGAGATAAGCTCAACTGCTTTCAGTAGATTAAATACAATCTCTCATAAGTCTATTATATTTATATATAAATAATATTAAGAAAAACAATTCTGAAGTAGTAAGTTACAAATTATCAAAGAAAGTTATCAATCATTAATAATTTATATTATTGAAAACGTGTAAATAACTTGTATTCAGTAAATGGTTGATGACTGTTTTATCCGTATGAATATTTCTATTATTTTTTTATCTAAGCGATTTTTATTTTTCTATATTTTAAAATTTTAAGGAAGAAACACGCAGTTAGATAGTCGTTAAATAAATGATTCTCTGTACTGTAGTTGTAGTAAATAGTAATACAGAAAAGGATGTAAACAGTGAATACAATAATGAGTCGCTGCAAGAATGTTTTAAAGGTATATTATATCTAGTATTTATTTACAATTTTAACAGGATATTTCAGAATATTTTATTAAATTTTAACACGTTGTTTTTTCTTTTTTTCTTTTAGATATTATCACGAAAAATCGAATTGCCTCCCCTATTATACGATACAATAGGTTAAATTAGTTTATAAAGTTGAAAATTATTGTCCAATTATATATTAGACGAAAGATGAAAAATAAAGTTTGTTAAAGATTATGAAATGGTATAGTTTATCAAGAATTAAATTTTCATGCGAAGAAGTTGTAGTCAATGGAGCGATGAAGATAACGGCAGTTGAAAGATAATTAGGAAGAGCCAAAACATCGATTTTTGTTTATATTCTATATTTTATACGCTCGATTGAATCGAATCGATAAAATAATTTCGGTTTTAAAGCTCCTTGCTTGATAATCGAATTAAGTAACATAATGGAGATTTCAATATCAGTTAAAACGTTTAAAAAATTAGATTTTTTTTTTCCTGAAACGAGATGCTAATTTTATATGGCATGTGTTGCTTTATGATAGGTAAAAGTTGTATTTTCAGGCAGTTGTAGAAAAGAAATCAATAAGAGAAAACTCTTTTCTTCCTTTTATTGAATACTTTTTTATCTTATTTATTAAGTGTACAAGGTTTTTCGATGCGTTATATTGGATACGCTTGTAGTTCTATATTGGATACAGCATCAAAACAAATAATGTCATATTTATTTATCTGATCGATGTTACTAAAGAGAGGTGGGAAAAAATTTAGAAGTGTTGATAAATTCAAAATAATAGTTTATATAAAATTTGCAAGAAATATAATCTCTTTAATAAAATTTAAAATTTATTCAATATAAAAATAATAAACGATAATATTTATTCTAAAAGAGAAAATTTATTTAATAAAAAATAATTTACTATATATATATATATATATATATCTAGGTAGGTAATATTAAACTTTAATATCATACCATTTTGTAATTTTATGACGTAATTAACATTTTTAGTAGTCATTTTCTTTATGGAACCATTGCTAATGTCTTTAGAAAATACCTGAAGTAGAAATTTTTTTAAAAAGAAAATGTCTTACATTAATTTAGATAAGATTGATAAAGTAAGAAAAAAATGTAACGGTGTAAATATATAATTATATCTATAATTTGTCACACTCAAAAACAGGAAGAAGAGATTTTTTACTCATTAATTTAAAGTTCAACCATTTTCTTATAATTACTTTTTTGGACAAAGATAGTTTGGAGAGTATTATTATGTTAGTTTGACACCGACTCTAGTAGAATTTAACCGATTTTCGAGTGGGTACACTTCTTCCATTAAAGATTTTTTCCACTTAGATAATTACTAAGACTCCTCTTTAATTAAGACAACGGAATAGTCTACCCACGATCACAACAGTAAAGATAATAATAATAATGTACGACAAATATTATATTATTATTATTTAGTTTTTACTGTTTTTAATATTGAAATTTTCTAAATTTTTTTGTTAAATTAATTTAAAATGTTTACACGTTTTTATCCTCAGAGAACATACGCTATTAAAAATTAAGGTTAATAGAAGGTACAGAATACATGCTTTTCTTTGTAATTTTTAAATTTTACAAAACATACTAATGTTTTTTTTTAAAGTTTGCATTGTATTTGTTATACTTAAACGGTTTTTTGTATTCTGTAATATTGATGTAGAATTATCAATAATTGGAAACATCTGAGAGCAATTTAATGAATGAACTGACAAGTAAAAGCTGTTTCCGTAATTACTAGAGAAATGCAAAGGAAATCTTTAGACAAACAAAATATAGAAGTTAAAAGGAAGGTTAATAATAATGAACATTAAAGACGTTTCGAGTAGAAAAGGGTGGATTAAAGAGCGATCTAGAATGAAAAGGCGACAGTGACATTGCAGCAATCTCTCTGATTAAAACGAGAAAGGAAAACTAATGTATGTTAACTAACTAAAGGGAGGAGACTGTAGACAAGAACGAACAAGATTGAAAACTTTGGACCGATTGGGAAATAAATGATGGCTTTGCGTTAAGCAGTGTGTAAAATGTAGACAGAAAAGCAAACGATGTAGAAAGAGGCAGCTTATATACAAAGGCACGCGCTATACACACAAGGGGAGGGGGAAATGATACAGGGAAAACAAAACAAGGTTGACACCTCCTAATTAATTACTAAAATAAACCTCTAGTGATTATTTTAGATTTACTCTTCTTAGGAATAAAATAGATTCGGTCTTAAGCAAGAGATGATTAGATCCTTGATCACTTTAAAACGAAGCAACGAATGGGGAATTGTAGCTAATTGTTAGATATAAAAAGCCATTTTCTGGATGAGTGAGGAAATATAACGATGTTTAATCACATTGCTTGTCTTCTGTAATAACCACTGTTTCCTTTTCTTCGTCTATTTTTTTTGTTCTTATACAATTCATTGGATGAAGAGATCGACTGTGTGATCTTTGCTGTTGTTTGACACCTCAGCATGTGCTACAATCAACAAAGTAGGACAAAAGGGAATCATTAGTCTGTGTAACAAGACAATGTAAGTAGGACGGACTGTTCTCGAATTGGTCATAATTAAGTATCGATATTGGTTGTCATTACTATCAATGAAGAAGTTCTAACAATGCTTATCCCGTATTAACAATTAAGTAATGGTTTAGATAAGGGCCCTTAGTTTGTTATTGTCTTTTTGAAATCATTATTTTTGGGTAATTACACGAATAAATGTTTTTATTACATTTCAATTTTCGTAAATACGAAAGTGATCGCGATCAATATTTAACAACTGCTGAATACAATTAATATTTAATGAGTTGTTTACGAGATATACTCGAATATAAATTCCTTTTATAGGAAATTTTAAAAACAGTTCATTTTATTATAAAGACATTTTTAAAGGAATTTGATATATTTTAAATATTATTTTCTCGATATTTACATATAATAAATTTCAATACATAATTTATTCAAGAACTGAAAAGTATCTAGTCCCAGTGGGGTGTCTTCAGGATGAATTGCCCTTAACCCCCAAAGGATCAGTTTCGAATATATATATATATATATATATATATATCTAAAATATCAAATCGATATTGCTCTGCAATTTGAAAAAAGATTTTTAAGTTAACGTCTATTTATTCTTGGCAATTTGCATACTGTTATTTAATCCAAAAAAGAGAGAAAATATAAACCAGCAAAGTACTCTCGATTAGTTACAATTTATAATAAGATTGTAAAATGTAAATAGGTAAAGTTTCGATTTTTTTGACTTAAAAAATATATTTTTAATAAATTTTTCCAACAAAACTATTATCTAAGAAGATTAAAAGATATATTTTTTGTTATTTAAAAGATAGAATAGAGGAAAAAAGATATATATTTTTTTTTTCCCGGGAACCGTTGGTTTTTTTCCATAATATCGTTTTTGGAAGAGGGTAGAAGACTATTTTAATGCACCATCGTCCGTCATATTGGATTTAACGAAAGAATATACAAGGAGAAAGTAAAACAAAAGTTAACAAGGGGAAGGATAGAATGAAAAAGCAAGTCACTGAAAGATTTCAGTAAAGCACGCACGGCTTTAGATGTAAATAAGGAGACGATCGATCACCAGTTCGCTTTTCTTCCAGCTGCTGAATCCTTATGTATTGACGTCATTTCTAGAGGGTGTATTTTGAAATTTCTCTCGTGACCTTAAGGTTAACACACGCTGTAACCCTTGCAGTAAATTTCGCAAAAATTTACTATCGTGTCAACACGTATTTGTTACAATGACTTATGACATTCTTTGCATAGACCTTTCAGATAAAGAAAAATCTTGTTTATGTTTGTGCCAAATATGAGACGACTAAACCTTCTTATCATTTCTGCGGTTTATTCGAATTACACAGAAGAAAAATAAAATAAATAAGTAAAAAAAAGGTAAAGCGGGATTTAAGCTTTAAAATTCTATTCGATATTTTTATTTGAACTTTAAAAACATCTTAATCCGAAAAAAGTATATAACGCATTTTAAAAATATATAAAATATTTCTGGCATCGTTTAAATTTTATTATATAATGTCAACTTAAAATATATGCTCNTGAAATAATAATTTACAAGTAAATTATCAAATTTGAGTGGTGCAATTTATTAATTATAATTATTTAATACTTAAATATTTTCAAAATTTTAAAGCTAAAAGTCAGTCACCTTCATTTAAAAATATTATTGTGTGTGTGTTTGTTCTTATTTATAAAAATCATTAAAGTTTCTGAAATTTTAAAATATATTTTATATACATTTTCGGAATATATAAAAAATTACTTTATAAATTCTCAGAAAGTTATTATATAAATATTTGACTATGTGGAATATATCTACATAAATTTCTCGTAAAATATATTTATACTCTGTACCAGAGAAGTCTGACAAAGTAATATAATTTACTACAAAAAATTATTAAAATATCATTTAGATAAGTATATTTAATGCAAATAGAGGATAAGATTAAACACTGTCAGTCATAAAGCTAATGAGAAAGAGAATTAGTGTCATCCCTCTATAAGTAACAAGCAGCTTTTAGTACTTAATTCTCAGGATACAGAAGAAAAATCATTCAACCCTAGAATCTCCTAATGATGGGAGTTGTAAGTAGGCATTCTTTAATGTTCCTTAGAACTTTGCCAGTTAATCAAGTTAAAACCGTTCAAAAGCAAAAACAGTCGCATTTATCCAAATCTTGCCACAGTAGAGGTCTATTGTGTCATTGACAGGAAACAATGTTACATTGTTCTCAGGAATGAAGGAATCGATGAAGTGATTGTAAGGCACTGTCTGACACGCTTGACACCCCTCTGGGTAGCTCCAAGAACGACAAGAAGATATAAAAGTAGTGTGAGGGGATAGAGACACAAACTGGACATCACTAGACGTGAAAAATGGCATAGAAATAACTGACTGAATGTTTCATTTATAGACGAAAAGAACATCGACGAAAAATCTACTTTAATAATGACAATTATACAAAAAAATGATAAGTTATTATAAAATTTTATTATTCGTAATTTATTCCTCGCGTAGATTATAATTATAATAAAAATCTACTCAGAAAATAGCATTTACTTAAATCATCATTTCTCCATGTGTTTAGATTTCTTATGCATTTTAAATTACATACAGAAAGGATATTGTTTCTCTCGGGATATTCTGTACCATCAATTCAATAAGAGATAAATTGAATGTCATCTAAGAGAAAAATATCTTTTACATTCTTCACAGATATAACTTTTCTATCAGTTTTTGAGAATGTCAAACTAAATGTAGCTTCTATGCATTTATAGATTTCAAAGAGAGGTCATACTTCTGCTATTACTTGTAGAAATATATATATATATATATATTTATATTTATGTATGACAACACACATTTTTTTGAATTATTTATATATTTTGAGTATTTTATTTATGACTTATTCTGTGATTTATAATACCTACCTAGTAAAAGAATATATATATATATATACATACACACACACACGTAGTATATGTAAGAATCAGAATGTAAAATAATATTTGTTTACCATCTAGAAAATATTGTCATGAATAAAAATTTTTATATTCTTGCTGACGGTAATATTGGAATTTTTGTACAGTTTTTCTTATGTATACAACGTGTATCATATTGAATTCAGTATGAATAAGAATATTTCTCATGTATATTTATACATTTTTCCTCAATTGAAAATGTAAAACAAAGTTATTTTACTTTACGTGTTTTCTATTAAAATTATAAAATATATTTTTGAAAGTTTTTAAAATAATTTAATCTAGAAATTAATTTTAACAAAATTGAAACCAAAAATTTATTTTTTTTTATTAAATAATAGGAAATATTTGTTATAAATTATTTTCTAAATTGTAAATTATAAAACAAATTAAATAACTGATTAAGAATTTATTTATTTATTATGTAAATATAAAGGCATTGCAAACAAGCATAAAGTTGCAACTCCTTTTAACAACATATAGCCAAACCTCGATATAACGTTTTTCTAAATAGTGTAATCTTTANGTTATATAATATTATTCTACTCTATTTATTCCATATCGCTTTATCCTACTAAAATATTTATCTATAAATAATACATAAAGGTAAATATTTGTATAAAAATAGAGAAATATGTAAACAAACGAATAATGTTTAAAATAGAAAAGCATTAAATTATTCAGTTTGTCCACCAAACAGAATTTGTCCAGTTTCTCTGTCAAACATTTAAATATACATAAAACAGTTATGAAATATAAGATTTAAAACATATAAACATATATAAACTTATGCAAATTTTCTAAAAGAAATTAATCTATTTGAATATAAAAGATGTTAAATATCTTTTCTAATATTTACATCTTTTATACCTCGATATAACGTTTTTCTAAATAGTGTAATCTTTATAAATTGCTTCTGACTGATCTTAGTTATAAATATTAGATATAGAGAATCCTTCAATATCTGTGAATTACTACGATTTTGCATTGTAAAAGTGGCAATATCGTTACCAAATCACGTAACTAAAACTTTCAAACTCAAACTTACTATATGTAATTCTTATTCTTTGAGATACTCCAATTTAACGTCACACTCGATTCTGTGCCAATTTCAGAGGAAAACAAATGGTGGCGTTAAATCGAAGTTTAATAGTAATAATAATAAAATACATTAAAAACAATAAGAAGAAAGAA
Source organism: Centruroides sculpturatus (assembly GCF_000671375.1). Taxonomy (NCBI): domain Eukaryota; kingdom Metazoa; phylum Arthropoda; class Arachnida; order Scorpiones; family Buthidae; genus Centruroides; species Centruroides sculpturatus. The sequence continues at coordinate 64,789 of NW_019384951.1, read as the reverse complement.
TGATCTATTCAATTATGATTAGTAAATTATGATACGTTCAACAATTTTTCAATTATTATATACGAAATCTTATCCAAATTACAGTCGACATTATTCATGTCGATAAAATTCAAGTTTATCATATTCAGAATTTTGTTTATTCAATGAGTTATTGTTATTACTCTGCACGTTTTACTGAATATTACCTATTTATTATCAGATTAAATAGAAAATCCCTTTGACAGAAATGCACTGCTGTTCTTGACGGTAAAATTATAGATTGAATGAACTCTGTTAATAAACATCATCAATTGTCATTTCAGTAAAGCAATCTATCAATAGAAAATATATCTAAATATTTACAGATTTATAAACAATGTGCTAAACGATTATATATATATTTTCGTATATTTATAGTTTTAGATAATTTTTATGCATTTAGTCTCACAGAAGAAAGCTGTATATTAGTAAACACGACTTTAATAATAGATCAGTAGCTGACAGCATATATGATAAAGACGTTTGTCATAATCTGTCAGCTTAGGATCACTTCAGCAATTGCATCTTGTCATCTACGAATATATATATATACGTGTTGACACAGTTTTATCATGAATAATCGACTGATAAGCAATGGCTCATTTGACATTTGTTCTGTTTCTCGTAATCCAATAATTCATGCTTATTTCAACAGATAAGTTTGCATTAACTAAACTACATTTCTAGATGTTTGCTAATGAAAACTTACTAATATTCAGCAAAACTGACGTAATGAATAACTTCACTTTTGAAAATATCCATAACACTAGATAAGGAGTGTAATTGTAATTTCTTCTTATCGGTCATATCACATATTACTAAAGTGACCGCATAATTCATACAAATGTTACAATTTAGCTACAATTTATAAGCAAAGATTATATCGATAGACTTTTCTCTTCTCTTTGAATATTTATGTTTCGTAAATATACTGTTTAGCATATTTATTTTTCTTGGTAATATTGAAGGGGGAGTGTGTAAACATGTGTAAACACGATGTTAAATTATTTCTTATAGTTTACATAAATTGTGTGTAAATAAAACGATAATTTAAGAGAGAAAAGTTTCGATTACATGGTCAAAATTATTCTTTTAATAAGATATTTATTTTTCTTGGTAACACAACAATGAACACGAAAGGAAGAAAGTATCATACGCCCTTGAAGAAAAGAAAGAAAAATATCTTTTGGAACAAAAACTTTAGAGCCATTATCTACAGGAAAGTGTCCCATTGTTTACCGTTGTAATTATCAGATTTTGTAATCTGCAAACATAACCGCCTTCTCTACAGTCGTAACAGAGAATCGTTTGGTCCCGCAACGTATAAAATGCTATAAAAACATGACTGTACTACTACCAGAACTTTTAGCAAAGGGTCATTGGTCCCCAACATCACTGATATCCAGCGAGACGTGTCTGTAAGGCTGAATTCTACTGCTAAAATTATTTTAAAATCTAACCACAAGATACTGTAAAAAATTTCTCTCTAACTTATTAGAAGCTCGACTACGATAGTTGAATGTATTCTATGTATCGAAAATATTGCAGTTGTTGTACATTTCCGTCATTAAGGAAAAACGGATCGATATAATTAGAAGCAAACAAATGCAGACAGAAAAGAAAACAATAATCTTTTCTGGATCAAAGTAGAAACAGATGCTTGGAATGAGGCAAGTCAGCCAAGGACATCTTTGTTTAGCAACTTTATCGAGTGTTACTCTTAATGTAACCGATAACGATAAGAAGTAAACACATTTTCTTCATCTTTACATTTGTCAACCGAGACAGTTATCATCTAATTTTCGAACCGACCAGTTTTTCTTGTTGTATCCTAAAGCGAAAACCAGAGGAAAAAGCGCATTTGAGTTATTTATATAATGTGCGATTTAGTTCATCGAATGGCCGGCCATTATTGAAGAAAGTAAATCTCGAAGAGATAAGGAAACACCTGTCGTACTTTATTAAGAGATCGAGCCGTTTTTTATATTCCATCTGCTTTTTAACTACATTCGTCCGTNTCTAAATTATCTATATATATAAAATTTATTTTTTATTTTTTTATAAGAAATTAAAGTTCTAGCAATAGAAATTTTTGAAAAGCTCAGCAAAATGAAGTAACCTTGCCTCTGTCAGCAATTTCAAAAGACTAGATCTAAAATTCATTATATCTATTAAAAGTCAAGTCGAATTCTTAAAGGAAAAGGAGGAAATTATAGAAAAAAAATATCATTTTTATTTTCAAAATTACATTATTGACAATATATTTTTCTTAACGTCTATCAGTACTCCATTTTCATTTTAATCAAGTTTATTTTTGTGGGATTTTTCAGGGAATTTATATATGTTAATAGGAATAAACTCGATCTTCTAATGTAAACTACGAATAAACTGTTATCTTTTATACATGTTTACTTCAAACACATATATATATATATATACATACATATTAATTAGCTGGTCTTATAGGTTTTCAATACATTTGAATTAATCAAGTCTGTATTTCTTTCTACGAATAGACTGATTTATTTTTACTTACATACAAGATGAAAACATGTTTACGTTCAATTTTAAAAATATTTTTGTTTTTTTTTTCTAAAAAGAACTAAAAAAACAAAACAAAAATTAGAATTATTATTAATTGAACTAATTAAAAATAGTAATTTATTAATTAATTCAATTAGTCTTGTATTGATTAAATTAATAATTGTATTAGTATTGTATACATTATTAATCGATTAAATTAATTTGATAAAATGTATATAATTTATGATAATTTTTAAAAATATTTATAGTTTTATTTAAATTTTAAATCTTGTAAAGAAAATGTATTCTTAGCTGCATCGAGTAGAACAATGGAATATCCTTTACATTGATTATCTATACATGGAAATTGCCAGACTATCGACCTAATCAAAGGTATTAGATGCGAGTGAAGTGACCGACCTGCTTAGAATATTCCTTTTTCGTTCGATATAGAGTTCTTAGACCGTTTGTCTGTGCAGCTGCCACGAAAAAGCGTTTGTATCAGCAAGGACAGCTGTGCAGAAAGAGATGAACCAGTCAAGATACAGAAAGCCACCTTTTATTGATAGTGCGCTACCCTAGTACTATTCTAAACTTCAATATAATCAATATCTATAAAAATCATTATTTCAACGTTATTTACAATGTTTATATTATCGATACAAGAGAAAACATTAAAAATTTTATATTATTTTATATATTATATATACAAATTTTAAAACGGTGTTAATAGCTATCTTTTAAAAAGTTTTACTGGAACAACTTTTCCCTTATTTTCAATGGAAATTGTAAACGGGAAAAAATTGCTTTCAGTCTATAGAAATTCACAGAGGACGATAACCATTTATCATCCTTTAAGTTTTCGGTAAAATTGTAAATAAAAATATGATTTATTATCCAAAGTTGTATTATTCAGTTGATTGACAAAAATAAGAAAATTGAAAATGTCCTCTTTAAAAATAGCAACTGTTTACCGTAAAGAAGAAAAATTCGAATACATTTTTTTTTCCTTCTTATATTTCTATTTTAAAATATTAAATTTATAATTATTCTTTTCATAAATTCAAAGACACATTTAGATTATTCTAGTCATGATTTCAACAAGGAGTGATATACAATTTGCCATTTGATATAGATGTTCTCGTTCACGTGCTTTGATCATCAAATAACTCAAAATCGGTAACTGACTGCAACCTGGGAGCTATTAAGATCAATGCCCTAATCTCAGAAAAGAACTGTAATATTTCTGAAGAATAATAGTTGGAGAAAAAGACCTACTCGTGTTGCATAAAGAAATGGTCCCAAAAGATTTATTACCTCTATTTTAAAATATTAAATTTATAATTATTCTTTTCATAAATTCAAAGACACATTTAGATTATTCTAGTCATGATTTCAACAAGGAGTGATATACAATTTGCCATTTGATATAGATGTTCTCGTTCACGTGCTTTGATCATCAAATAACTCAAAATCGGTAACTGACTGCAACCTGGGAGCTATTAAGATCAATGCCCTAATCTCAGAAAAGAACTGTAATATTTCTGAAGAATAATAGTTGGAGAAAAAGACCTACTCGTGTTGCATAAAGAAATGGTCCCAAAAGATTTATTACCATCATCAAATTTTTCTTAATCGATTTTACCTCTCTATTTCACGTTTTATAGATTTATGACAAATTCAATATATAAATTATCGTAACTTCAAGTTATATATTTAAAATTAATAAAAGAAATTAACTTACTGTGTTGAAATTTATGAACCACATAAAACTCTTCATCTTATTTAACGTTTCATATTTGTCAAAATTTCAAGTTTTATGGTTTGAATGTATAATTGCATATTTTATATTAATACATATTTCTATCGAACGTATAAGAAATAGTTTTAAAATCTCCAATAATCTACGTAATAGTTATAAAGCAATCTGGAATTCTTCCTTTTGAAAATGAAGAGTCTAAATTACCTTCTTTATTAATTCATTATTTTATTATATAATGTCAACTTAAAATATATGCTCTCTACCTCAAATTAGTACTGTATTATCTTCCCCTGTATATCATACATTCTTTAATTTTTATCATCACCTTATTTGCTATTTCTCATTAAAGATAAACCACTTTAAAATTGTTTTATATATCGATTTAGGTATGTAAATATTGTATAAAATAATAAAAATCTGAAAAAATGGGAAAATTGCTTACTTTCATATTCGAAAAGATAAAATTCACTTTTGAAGATATAAGTTTCATACCTTGAAGATATAATTTATTAAAGTAGTGTAAGCACAATAACTAGCTTTATATCCGTTTTGACAATTAGCCAAGAATTCGAGATTGTTTTGTTGTGCTAATTGCTAAATAATTAATGCTAATATTTCAGGCATGAATAATTTATAACCGTTGTTAATAAACATAAATTATTCTAAAAATATTAGAAATTAACTGCATTTATTTAATTCCAATTATTGAATAAATTTTTATATTTATTTAATAAAGAAAACAGATCAATAAAAGTTAAAAATTAAAGATAATTTTCATAATTTTATTTGACATATTTTTAATTAATTAATTAATTTAAAATTTAATATGATTAAATTTATTTTTTTATAAATAAAAATTGTAATAAATTGCATTATTTAAATTATTACTTGCAATCAATTTTGAGCCATTATATAACTAAACAAATGAAAGAAAATTCAAAAACATGTCATAAAGAAGTAGGAAGCATGATAATATTAAAATCTAAATTATTTATTGTGGCATCGTCACAATGACAACCTACAATTTTAATCATATTTAAAATTTATTTAATTTAAAATATATGCTATCCACCTCAAATTAGTACAGTACTATCTTCCCTGTACATCATACTTTTCCTTACAACAGAGTCATGCCAGTTATTATGTAGCTCTGCTCTAGGAAAAAATTTTCAATTGAATTTTTGAATTGAAACAATTAATCGAGGCCTCCACCCGTAAGCTATCCATAACTAGTCTCGATTTTTCGTCTATCTAACTCCATTCTCCAGATCAAGAATGAACGGATAGACAAACGAACAGACGTACGACAGTGGGAATGTACAGGTATGCAATTTGAAAATCCCAGTCCAATAATAATTTATTAAACTTTTATTAAGTACAATTTAAGGCAAAGTAAATAAATATACCATTTGTATTAGGGCAATTATAACTTATATCTGATTTAATTCTTTCGAATCTGATTAATATTCGATTGAATAATTTTGACAGATAATAGAAAATTTGAAGAAAATGGTACAATCAAAGGTTGTTTTTCTTACAGCACTACAGTTGAAATTGTACTTGTTGAGTAGTTTCATTTAGATAATGAGTTTAAAGTCACAAAAGAATAAATAAAAATATTATCCTTAATAANCTTTTTTTAATGATTAAATCGTTACATGGGAGAATTTTAAACTAATTTGACTAAGTTCAAATATGTGAATATATAGAACACAACTCTTAAAACATTGTATAATATCTACACTATAATGTATATAATATTTAATAAATTCATAATAAGAGACAAGTTACTAGTAATGAAATTTTATGAAATAAAATAAATTTATTTTAATTTGCTTTATAATGTTTCTTCCTGAAGATATCGAATTTATTAATAATAATAATAATAATAAAATTCTGAATTGTACTGAAAACAATGTAGTATAATGAAAGGAATAAGACTAAAAATAGATGTAATAATATTGTTATTATGTCTAGTTTTAATGTTGTTTCTGCATGGTTCAATTTACTTATTTATAACATTGCTGCTAACCTTTTTCTCTTTCTAGTTTTGATGTTTGTGGCGTTCAAGTAAGAATCCATTTCTAAAGAAACTTCATAATTATAATTAAATTTAAGTAATAACTGTCATATACGGGGAAAGATGCTGTCTGACTTATTTTTATTGTATAAAGCAGACACTAGATGGATCTTGGACATAATATGTAATTATTTTAGGAATTTTTAGCTTGAAAATTTTTAATTTTTCGAAATGTATCCGGCAAATATGCTAGGTCCAATTCAAGAAAATTTGATCATCTTTTTGGTTAAAGTAGTGGGTCTTCCATCAAAAGACTTAAAACTGACAAGTTCAGTGTGCCGTGTCATAAATTGAACATTCTTTTATTCTTAAAATGGATTAACCAGACGACAGATCGAACATGGAAGTTTCATTCTTTGCACGTCCGACCATGTTTCTACTTGAACGAACATTATTTCCTGCCTCGACAGTTTTTCCTTTCACAAGTTCAACGTAATACAAGACGAAGTTTGCTTCTGATGAATGAATATAAGTTTATTTAACTAATATTGATTATTCGACTATGTTATTATTTTTGTGAAAAATAAGAATCTCTTTTGAGTTTACTTATCATTAATTATATTAATGCTAGTATAAAGTAAGATTATTCTAATACGGGATAAGGATAGGAATACATTTTTTAAAAATTCTTTTCAATAAAGTTATATCAATCTTGTTGATGAAAAATGAATTATTTTTAAAGGTATTACTTAATAATAAATTATTCATTTGTTTATTTATTTACTTTTTTAAGAAGTAAAACTTAAATCGAGTTTCGAGTTAAGCATTTCAACCGGTCAAAAACTTTTACTAAAAATAAATTGTTTAAAATGATAAATGGCTCTAAACACATTTTTAAATTAATTAAATAGATTATTTTATATGTTTTACAAGCGTAAGGGGAGGCATTTTTTGCTCTTTTTACTATATGGTCACTAAGAGGTCCTTTTTTGTAGCAAGCCCATTATGAATTCGCCCAGGCTCACAATGGGTTCCATGAATATTTGGGGAAATTATCCCTAAAAATTTTCTGGGTTTTTTTCTACTTGTTCGAATTCGATCCCGGATAACCAGACTGGTAGACCACCACCTTATTCGTTTGGCCATCTGTTCGGCCCTAGAAAACTATTGAATACAACTCCCAAACAATAAAAAGTGTTTTAAAAAATTCAAGTTAAAATACTAAAATATTAAGATAAATATTTTAATTATAAAAACGGAAAACATCATTTGTTTTTAGTGTCAGAAATCATAATAAACTTCATAGGTTAGATTCCCAGAAAAATACATCATTACGTTAAAAATGCAATACAGACCATCTGGCTAGAGAAAATATTATTTAGATAAGATTATTAAGAATTTTTTAGAATAAAAAAGCCATCGAATTTTCTTTTTTAAAAACACAATTTAGAAATATGCATTAAAAATATAACTTATTTAAAAAAAAAGATATAATAAAACTGCAAATCTGGTTATAAAAAGTTACTATATATATATATATTCTGAAAGATGATATATAAATGTATCAAGTCAGTAAAACATAATTGATACTAGTGAATATATATAATTTTTTTCCGGAATTGTTTATATTTCACAATTTTTGACATTTAATTTAAAATCAGTTTAGTGTTTCAAAATTCTAACACGAAAAACTAATATTCAGAAAGTCAGTTGTAATGTTGAGACTCGTCAAATAGATCATAAAATTCTTGAACCGTATAGTATTACAGATTTATTTAAAAATAGTAATTCATCTCTTCCTCCCTTTAAAATATCGACTTATAATAATCATAAGAATATGAAAAGATAAAAGTAAATGAAATGACTCATTTTTTAAAAATTTAATAATAAATTATTTTGTTGAATAATAAGATCAATTTTTAATCTTTTATATTATATAAATTCATATTTTCCATTAATAAATTGAAATATTTTTATCTTAGTAAAACTTGACACGCTGTTTTGATGATAGGATGGTTTTCTACTGAGTTATCTACGAAGAAGAAGGTAAGTTATATTAATAATCTTGAAGAAAAATAAAAAAAAATATTAATTTTAATAATGTAACTTTGTTACTTTTATTTTTATAAAAATTTTAAGTTACATTACTTATATTATATAATTAATTTTTAAAACAGCAACGAACTCCTATCTTTTCAATATTGCATTTAATTAACAAGATCTTTATAAGAAATTAAATGAAACCTTTTAGTAGAGAATTTTCCAAATTTTAAATTAATTTAACACGTCTTAATAATAAAATTATTAAAACGTACGTGTTAATAAGACATATTTTAACCGAATTAAAATTTTAAAAATAAAAATCATCTAAATAAATATTATTACATGGAAAGTTTGATAAAGAATATTGATTTATATTAAAAAAAATTATATATTCGTATTATTGGATATATTTTTTTTCTAATTTTTATCGTGTCAAATAATTATACGCATCAGCGAAAATAAAAATCGAAATTTTTAGAAAGCGAACAGATAAGAAAAAAATTCAATATAAGGGATATGTTATTGATAAAGAGTTGCAGATTGTTCAATATATCTGATTGAATGAAGGTATGATGAAAAACTTTGATTATCAGTCGCTTAAATTGAATGACAGGTCAGCCAGTACTCTTCTGTACTGTTGTTCATAAATCACTAAGATCAGTACGGCGTCAACAGTCAGTCGCCAACAAATCTGTCTTTATGGTCGACAGCAAAGAATCGATAAAACGAAGAGCAAAGTGAGAGTAAGGGAGGAAGAAGAAGAAGAAGGAAAAAAAAAATGTATTGTGTAATAGAAGTTAGGGGATGACTTATGTAAACTACAGTCTTCCCCTGACGAAGCAGTCTGTGATTAAGTGCATCTCACTAATCAATAATGTTAAGAAGTCGAACGTTGTCCAAGATGCACAAAATTTGCTGCTACTTTCAGGAAATTGCATGATTTGAATAAGAACCTTTAACCGTTTAGTCATTTATCAACCATCACGCTAAATTTCGGTTTTCACTAATATTATGCTATGGTGGATTTTTTAACGTTTTTAAAGGCTATTATTGTGTCTGCGTGTACGGAGACGATTTTTCAAAGTCGTAAATGTGCATTTAGTGGTATTAGAATGTAGATCAGAATAGCAAAACTTCTTCGGAATGAATAAAAGGGGGAAAAATATATATATATATATATATATATTCAATGTTTGAATTTGATTATCCGTTTTGGCTGAAAGGATTCGATACTAAAATAAAATAAGTACAGAGTTATAAAAAAGAGACAGCTCTAAAAAACATTAAAGAATTAAGGAAAAAAAAAACCACAATTTTTCTCCTTTAATAATTATATTTATGTTCTAGAACAAGTAACAAAAGTCTTAATCAGTTCTTAAACAAGAAACCGCATTTATCTTAAACAAATGAAATTATAAATTTTAATTAAAATTAGGCGCTAACTTATAATTTCTTTTAATTTAATCATTACATCACTCAAATAGAATTATATCATTTACGAATTTAATAATTTCTAAACGTTTCCTGAATATTTGTATTGTCGATGACCTGGAGGCAAATGATGAACAAAACGTTTTCTAATTTACATTTAAGTTTGTATAGATGAAACGTCTTCTTTGAAAACATAATAAATTGAAAAGTTCCTTTTGGATATCCACAACCGAACGTAATTATCTTTGCTAAGAGAATTTTGCAAGGGTTTTAAAAGATAAAATAATTCATCTGAAAATGATTTCGAAAAGATATTTAATTTATAATATCCTTTAACAGTTTACGTATATATCTATTGTATTATTCATATACTTCGTTACGTACAGATTGTTGTTCACGAAACAATTAATATGTTTTAATTCATTAGAGACCCTCTAATGACTCTAGAATCATAAGTGAAACGTTCTGTAATTTTCCAATTCTTGATACGTATACGTATATATATGTACAGTACACCACTACATTAAAAATACAATATATTTATATATAAATCATTTAGAGAATTCGAAGCACGTTTGTTTAATTATAATATTTCATATTTCCAGTTTTGGTTTAAATTAATTAATTACTCTTTAATAATATCATCTATCATTTAACGTAGCAATGGTTCGTTAAAATCTTCCTAACTATGAAAATTATAATAGATAGAGTAAATGTGTTGTAACTTTCATACTTATATCATAGACTTGTATTGTGATAAATAATCTATCGTAAATCTTCCTATAGGAAAAAAAAATGCATTTTTAAAATATTTCTTATACGAATTTATCATTTTATGTGATACTATCTCTTTTTCTAGACGATATTTTCTCATGAATATAAATTATAGATTATTCTAAAATAAGTAAACTTTCAAGTACAATATATAGGCTATATATATATAGTTTATTTAACTATCCATTGTTTATAAAAACTTGTTTAATTATTTACACAAAAAATTAGAGTGTAATTTAAGAACATAGCCTATAAAATTTAATAAGATCTAACGATAATTAAAACTTACAAAGACTATTAGCATCGTTAATTATAATTAAACTAGTAAAGAAAATTTATTTTTTATCGATAAATATATATTTTTTACTCATTCTAAAATAATAATAATAAATATATTTCTTTTAAATGACTTTAGGCTAATTAATAAAAACCTAAAGTTGTAATATTTATAATTTTCTAAGATTTAATTATTTTACATTCTTATACTATTAAACTGCATAGTTTCATTAACATTTTCCAACAATATCATTGCCTCTAGCAATTATTAATTAGAAATTAAATTTTATTTACTCTTTCAAGTAATTGTAAAATAAATTTATTTTACTTTTCAAATCCATAAAAATTTTTCTACAGTCATAATTGCCTTTGTGTGTTTTTATGATGCATAAAATCTCACTGTTTTTGACGTCTTATTAGTCCCTTTGGGTTATTTAAATTTATAAATACGTAAAGATTAAATACCGAATGAAAACATTACTATCGTTAAATTTAATATAAAGAAAAATAAACAAACTTTACTTTTCTCTTTTGAATATTTAAGTGTATATGTATATATATATATACAAAAGAATAAAGAGAAAAGTAAAATTCTACGCTTCATATATCTTTATTTTCTGAGTTTTAAAGCGTTTATTATTTAAATTATTCTACTAGAATTTATTTCAAAACAATTACAATAGAGTATTTTCTCTGGTATTTTCTTTATTCCATAAAAATCTGGAGTTAAAATTGATTCTCTTCACGAAAAATAATATGGAATTTCTTACTTTTTGTTCGTGTTTTGTTGCTCCCGATACAATTCCGATTAGAATAATGTGTTTTGGAATATAAAAATACTATTGCTGAAATCCAATAGGAAAGTCATTTAATCATTTTTAGAATAGGAAATAAAATGAAAAGGACTAAAACTATTTTATTGTAAAATAAATATATTTAACTGCTCGCTATCACTTCTCTCTTTTTCTCTTTACAAGTTTGTTGTGAAAGATCAATAATGTTAAGAAGTCGAACGTTGTCCAAGATGCACAAAANTAGTTTATTATTAAATTTTCTTTTAAAATTTAATATACATATATACATTTATTATTATAATAATCATACAATATATGTATGATTATATGGTAATATATATTAACATAAATGTATGGATATTATCAATTTCCATTCCATTACTACTTGTTTATAAAGTGAAAATAAGTAATTTTAAATGTAATTTTCTTATATTTAAATAATTATTAGAGATATTTATTTAACTTTATTAAAAGTTTAAGGATTCCATAAATTATATATAATTAATTTTTCAAGAATTGGCAAGGAAAAGTAACCTTGAGACTGTTTTAAAATTCTTACAAAGCGCAAAATTAAGATTAAATACAAGTCACATAGTTGTTTTAAATTAAATAATGTTAATTTAATTTTATTTAACGCCGGTAATAATTATAATTTCATGTTAAAAACAAATTAAATTTCTTTAAATAATCATGAGTATATTTTATTCTTATGTAGTTAAATATATAAATTATAGAATAATTATATTATAAACCATAAAGTTAATAATAAAAATAAATATAGTTAATAATCTATTTATACATTTAATTAAATTAATTTATAAAATAATATCCAAAGAATTTCTTCAAGTCTTTTTTAAATATTATCAAAAATTAATTGTTAATTTGGTGTATTTTTAATGATGAAACTTTAAAATATTTCTAAAGATTTATTATTTAATGTTGAATTTTCTTTCAAGCAGTTAAATTTTGATGCTTTAAAATAAGTCCAACAATCTTTGAAGATTTGTTGAATCTCAGATAAAATGTTGCAATGATTAATTTCTAAAGGTTAAAAGGTTCAAGAGCTAATTTAGTACTAACTTTAGCCGACCACGTTAATTTAATGATATTCTATTTACTAAAACTAAATTAAATATTTAAAGAAATATTAATTATGACTCTTCGAATAATTGATAAACATTATATATACACATATATGTAAAAAAATACATTTTATTGAGCATGCATGAGAGCAAATTTTTAGAGTTATTTTGAAGAAAATTTGTAAAATACCTCTAGAATTTATTAATGTATAAGTATTTTTTTTCCTTTGAAAAGTTGGATAGATCGAAAATTAGTAAAGTAATTTAAGCATCTGGGAATGGTCTTTCTTAAAAATTCCTTATTTAATAAATATTGATGCTACAATCACATATGTTACTATAAACGACAGCTATAAAATCTGTCACTAACAATAAGTTTGCTAAGCTCAAAGTTGCGGTCAACCATTCTTTTATCGGCACATCTCTCTGTCACATCTTCTACCGACATGAACTGGGAGGATAGCACACAGCTGGAACTACAAACATGGGTAGAGTCCAGATCGATGGGCGTGTAAGCTCATTATCTACCAACTCTTAGGAAATACCCTTCTTTGATACACGTTGTGAGATGACAACAACGATATTCCTATCATTCCTCTACACTTATCTAACGGCAAAGGTTATTGAACTTAAAACCAGAATTCCGGTAAAGTTTTGTGTTTAATCAAGGTAATAATTTTACTGCCAACGTGATTTAGATGATAGAAGAATTTAACGCTAATTAAAGTTGTTTCGGCATCAGGTACGGTTTTTGCGGGGTTTAACCACATTACACGATAACGAGTAGAAATTTTTGTAACCTGTGTGATATAATTTAGGGGGTAGCTAAGCATCAACGGCTGCTTCCAGGCGTAAAATTCATTTTAAAAAAATATATATAAAACGATAACGCAACCATTAAATAGATCGGTTGTTTCTTTAAAATGACCAAACTATTATTTAACATTATACTGGCGTTATTTGCTGTATAGTCCATAGAGAATTATTAATTAAATGTTTTAACAAATTCGTAAAATTAAATTGTCTTGAAATAAATTATTTTCTGTAAAAATTAATGTTTTCGAAGCTAATTAGTTGCGTGTATAAGTCTATGTTAAGTCTGTTTTGGTGGTTCTTAATCTTTCTCAAATTAGTCACATAATTTTTGGTGATACATCGACGAGCCAGTGCCTCATCATGATGCTCTTACATGAATAAACGAAGCACAACATTAATCTGCAATTTTTTATATGAAAAATAGCAGCAATATTAAAAAGTAGACAAAAATTAGCATTTTTAAGTAATTTTTTTTGTGTGTCACAAAATTTCAAAAGGTTGCCACAAACTTATGGGAAGTTTGTGACACATCAGTGGTCAACAGTACACAGGTTGAAACCGGTTGATACTGGTCTTTTTATAATAAAATACTTAAAGAATTGTCGTAGTAAATCATAAATATTATATAAGCATTATTTTAGCAGAAGTACTTAAAATGCTCAAAAATCCACGTTAAGAATATTAAATTTTATGCTGGTTTGTAATATCTGTCAAATTTCAGCATTTCAATCTTCATGAATGACGATGCAATAAGAAACCGTAGAAGATTTAAAAAGAAATTTTTACGCTTTACCTTTTAATTGTGCCACAATTGGATCTTAATAAAATATATATGCGTTTAAAATAACGATTTAATGATTTTGATATTAAAAAAACTATATATTTAAAATTTAAAATAGCATTTATAACGTTATACTTCCAGTGTCAAAAAAGTTATGCATAAAATATGTAAAAGTAAATTGTAAAAATACCGATAATTAGTTTTTTAAACAATTCTTTTCTTTACGATCTTCTTAGGCAAACAATAATCAATGAAAAAAAGTATTTCTCTTTCTTTTATAAAACTTAAACCTGAATCTAATTAACAATTTTCCTTTCTTACAATACAAAATAACGTATAGAAAAGTATCTTGCCTGAAGGCTATTAATAGATAAACAAATAATTTATCTTTGTAGAAAGCAACTAATTGAACTTAATCAACAGTTTATTTACCTAATTATTTTTCCTTTTCTGTTAAACTTCATTATTACATCAAAATAATATCAAAATAAGACATCTGTTGTTAAAAAAAGAAAAGAAAAACTTGAAAATTTGTAAGAAATAAAAATCATTTTTTAAACGGACATTTTCGTGAATAATAATTTAGAAAAGCCTATTATAGAAATTTAATTTTACATTGCAACTGTAACAAGTACTTACATTTTCTATCGTTAATTGTAGAGAAGACCATTCCGTTCGATTCTAATTGTAACTATCTAAGAAAGTTGAAAGAACTTCCACTTATGCAGTGAGTGTACTTGACGAAATGCTTTTGGAGATCAGTAATGAGTTCAGCAGAAAAGATGTGAGATGTCTTTTGATGTATGTTAAAAATGAAATTTAATGGTCAAAATCCTTTACGTCTTCACGTTAAAATAAGAAAGTTTCTCTTTTTTTCATACTGTGTATTCACTAAACTTTTATACATTCGATTCATTTTCATTTTTCTTAATTCATCGGACGTTACTGAAAATAAGAGCTTATTGAAACAGAATTAAAAAAAAACACTAAAGTTATTTATAATTTGTTTACAGCTTCCAGTGTTCCTCTACCTCCATCTCTTCTTTGTACGTGTAATTTTATAAATTACGTAGAAGGATATATCACGATCGAATAGCTAAATTAATTTTAATGTAAAGAGAAATATATTCAGACTTTTTATCAAATAGCATTTACCTTACTATTTTAAAATGGATGTAATCTTAACAATATGTAAATTTTACTAAATTTATACACATCATATTTTTCGAAACATTTACATTTTAGTAAAAGTAAAGCAAAAGAATAAATTAAAACCGAGTTTGTTCCCATTGGAATCGTTAGAAATTTTCTTTATTTAGATAAATTCCTTTCGATTCATTAGCTTAGAACTCTCTTTTCTAATGCTGTAAAACAAATAGAATAAGGAAGAATTTAAACTTTTAAAAGGTGGTCTTTTTATATTTTCTTTGATTTCCGCTCATTACATTCAGCTTGTGGCTGACAGAATATACAAATCTCTGTACCAACATAACACCTTTCAAAAGTAGAAACGTGATGTAAATACAAACAATCAAACAAGAATTTTCTAAGAAGATGCTTTTATTTAATTCCACTTTAAGATTTAATAGAAACAAAATAAAGTATAAAATAACAAAATTAATATACTTCAATATTATTTTTTAATTAAAAATACATTAATACCAAAATGATTTCAAAAATTAAATATTTATTGACTAAATGTAATTACTACAAAAGATATTTTGATGTATACAACTTCCTACATTTATTTGTCTCAAAAATATAATTTTATGTATTTTTTAATTAAAAAGTATTTTAAAAAAGGAAAATATTACCTTGTTAACGTTATTATCCAGTTAAATTATCCACAGATTAAATTAGTATGCAGAGATCTTATCTTTAAAACAATGCAATTTTTACTAGGATATAAAATGGGTAATCTTCAGTTGAAATCGCAGATATTAAACTATCTTTACAACATATTATTTAGCCTAAATATCTTCTGTTTATGTTATTTTATAAAATTTTCTAAATTATATAAAGAAAGTACAACGTAAAGAATCCATTTATAGTTCAATTACAAACACGTGGTTTTTGCATGAATGAAAGGAATAATGTACCATTAGTGTTTACATAAGGAAATAAAACGCCGTCTTAAAGCCTAGTCATAAGAAGCTTTCCAATCATGAACTTCATGAGGTCCACTCTGATGGCTTCTTAATTCAATAAACCGATAATGCAATGTTTGGACAACACAAGATTCAAATTGCCTGTTTAGGAATAATTCCTTTATTGTCTTGTTTTACAAATTACTTAATCGTAAAAATTACATTGTTTTCTTTCTCTTTCTCTGCAGTTTTTTTCTGGTACAATCATTTAGATTATTTATAGAAATTCAGTTAAAATAAAACTTTGTATGAAATATAGATATCAAGCTTCCTTATCTGTTGTATTGTTTAGTAAAAAATCGAAAAATCAATTTTCATATGTTTTCAACTTTATCATGGTTGCGATTTTCTATATTTTATATTGAAATATCTTTCGAAAAAACTGAATATTTTAAAAATTTTTGAATTTACTTTCACTTTCTTTAGTATATATATATATATTGCTTTATTCTATAAATTATTTTATTTTAGTTTATTTTTTTATAGAAACAAATATAATATATATTTTTCAAATATTATCACTGTATCAGATATTTTAATATATATATATATATTTTTTTTTCAGATACAAATCTTATTATATCTTAATATTGTTAGTATAAATTTTATAACATACTTCAAATTTAATTTTGCGTTTTTTTTTTAATTTTAAGATAAAA
>NW_019384951.1:0-47575 GCF_000671375.1 Centruroides sculpturatus | reverse complement strand
TTGTCATAATATTAAATAAATAAATTATGTGCTTTCTGTTATTTATTTATTTAAACTTAATTTATAATAAAAATTAAATTACAATATTTATAATAAAATTATTTTAAGCATGTTTTAACTACATTAAAAATATATAAAATTTACTTAATTATTTTTCAATTTAATTTTTTATTTTTTATTTAAAATTAATGTTGTAAGGAGGGTTTAAAATTGAAAATAAATATTGTGTTTTGTTGAAGATACTTAATCCAATTTGTATGTGAAGATCAAAGTATAATCTGAGGTTTACAGAGATTTATACTGCACTCAGTTTATTGTGAAAAAACTTTACAATGTTTTCCTCTGTTTTTTTTTTATAAATTACATTTATAAATTTCATTATTTTAACATGATTTATATAATTTAAATAATTTATCACTTTATACGATAAATATATATCTGGTTATATTTATAAATAAATAATATATTATATCAGTAAAGTCATTGATTAAAAGTTAATAAGTAACGAGATGAAAGAAAAATCTAGTTATGAAAATTTAATATTATTACAAAGAAAATATATTAATAAATCTGTCAAGAGATAAATAAAGTATACTTATGTAGGAAATTCTACTGCATCTAACTGATATTACATTTTAATATATAATTTATTGCTAAGTACATTGTATACTTTACAATGTATAAAAATATTATATTCTTTACAATGATTCACGTATGAAATTGTATAAGAAGTTGCAAATATATCTTCATAATCTGGTGAAGAAAAGTGAACAAAGTTTTTGAAAGAATAACAGTTTGACACATTTTTTAAAACTTTTCACAGAAAATATAAAAATATAATAAACTTTGAGAACTATAAAACTTTAAAACGGTGTACAGTATACAATTTTTTTAAAAATAAAATATAGAAATAATTATTTTTATATTTTATTTTTTTAATGCTTTGCATGAATAAGCATATTCAGGGGAGGTCTGAGATAGACTACGTTTCTCTTCTTAATAAAAAATTTAAAATAAACGACCAAAAATTATTGTGACAATGTCACAATGCCGGGCTGCAATATTTTAATCGTATTTTTAATTTATTTAATTTAAAATATACGTTCTTCATATAAAATTAGTACTATAGTGTCTTGCACCTATGCATCATACTTTTTCTGACAACAGTCATGCCGGCCATCAATGTAACTCCGTTCCAGGGAAAATTTTGAATTGAAATCACGTGACTACCGGTCTAGCCCAGAAGTTCCTATATAATTAATCGGATCTTACTGCCCATAAGCTTTTCATATCCAATCTTGGCTTTCATATATCTAACACCTTTCTCGAAATTAACGAAGGTCTGACAGACAACGGACGACAGTAGGAATTTATAGGTCTGCAATCTGAATTGCTGCTCAATGAATTAGTAAAATGTATAAAAACAAAATTGCCTTATATTTCTGTGATATTTTTCTCTTCTCTCTCTATATATATATATATATTAGATAGATTTATCTCCAAAATTTCATGCACAAGCCTATTCCTGATGCATCATTCGATGATACCTGGATATGCTATTGCTTTCATGTGTTATAGTTTCATACTTTCTTACATATTCTTTCTAAACTTTATTTGTTTCAAACGATCAATTCCTCAGAATAATACAAATTGAAAATCATTTTAAAATAAAATTCTTTCGAATAATGAAAAAAACGGAAAGAAAATTTCGAATTAGATGGATTTCTTTTCTTGTTAAGAAGAATTGTTTGGTTTTTCTCGAATCAATCATCTCCAGTTTGGTGGAACCACAAAGGTTTCAATCTGAGTCTACAAAGAGTAACCAGCTTATTTATCATTATTTTGCTCTAAATAAAAAAATAACATATCATTATTTCTATAAATGAATTTAATTTTAAT
The DNA here is from genome assembly GCF_000671375.1 of Centruroides sculpturatus. Classification (NCBI taxonomy): domain Eukaryota; kingdom Metazoa; phylum Arthropoda; class Arachnida; order Scorpiones; family Buthidae; genus Centruroides; species Centruroides sculpturatus. The sequence continues at coordinate 45,676 of NW_019384951.1, read as the reverse complement.
AAGAAATAATTTTAAAATTATAAAATTATACGATAATCTTGATTAATACGTAGTATTAAGCAAGTAAATTCGAATCCCACATACATCATATACTTAGTCATTATTTATAGAATAAAATAACTATATATGTAAATTTTTACTAAATTATATTAAATTAATTTAAATTAATATATTTAAATTTATTTTAAAATTTTAAATAAGAAAAATATTTCAATAGGTAGGAATTGGTTCTCCATATGTAATCATATAAATATGATTATTTTGGTAGAATACCTAACTGTGCAAAAGGGAAATTCTGAGAAAAAATTGTAAAATTATATTTAAAAAATAATAAAAAGTCTATAACTTTTATTTTAAAAATTAATAAACATTGAAAAATAATGTATTTTTTTAAAACCCACTCATAAAAATCCTGCACATGGGTATGGTAGCATATTAATTATTATTCTAATTTACTAATTTGCATTTTCTTTAAACGATGCAAATAAGTAGAATATTAAATGCGTTTTTTTAATAAAATATGCTTGTTTAGTGAAATTATTTAATAAATAATAAATTGTAATAAAAAACGCATGTATAACTTTTTAAAATTAAAGTGAGGAAGGTCGCAACAACTACACTTTAAATAAATAAAGTGCCAAATAACATATCGAGATGTAAAGGCTAAGAGACTAAATTTCTTATTTATCTTTTATATAAGAAATCTCTAGATTATTTTGACCCGACAAAGTGAATTTTGGTGAATATTCTAAGTTAGTATGCAAAAGGAATAGATCAAAACTTACATCAACAAAGAAATACGCTTAGGGAATAAGGTATCGAATCGTGCTGCTGAACTTAAAATAGCATAAAGTTTTTCCTTGACCGAAGGCTGTTTAGAAGCTAGAATCTCTTACCTTTCTTAAGAAAAGTAGATGACAACTTCTAGAATTCGAATATTCTCAGTTTTCTATTATATCACACAATTAAATTAGTTTTAAGTAAACTAAAATGGCTCGTTTAAACGTTTTTAATTTATAATTAAACTTCTATTTAGTTATCATTACAAAAATTGTAAATTCAATACACTAAACTGTAATTATTTTTATAAATCATTTTTTTTTCTTGGAATCGACTATTTTATAATTTATTTAATATTTATAAACTGTTCTCGAATTCAGTAATTTACATTTCATTTTTAACTGCCGGAAATAATTTTAAATTGATTTTTTCCAGTTTAAAAGATTAAAATATTTATTGTTTCTTGTTAGTATTTTATGAGATGCATTCCAATTTAAAAATATTTAAATTTCTCTTTATAATAAACTTATAGAAAATATACATGTGTACTTTGATGAAATAAATATCTTAAATATTAAAAAAATAATTATAAATATTTCTATATTTTAGAATATAAATTATTTTAATAAAAATAATTTACAAATTTTTACAAAAAAATTGTCACTAATCTCTTCGTATAATTACAAAAATATTATATTTTATTACAAATCTTCGATAATGTTATCGTATAGGAAACTATAAACAGCAATAAAAACAATAGATTACAAGTTTTTCTGAGATAAGTTACGCGTAAAAAATGTAGGATTTCGCATAAAAAAGATAAAGGATAATAAAAAAAATAAGTTTTAACTTGATAATCTAACATAATAATAAAGTAATTTAACGTTATCATTTAAAATATAACAAGCTTCGCTTCGCTACTTTTTTTTTAATCCTCATCCTCATCTTCTCACTATCTTCCTTTCTTTAGTTTACATCCTTAAGTAGGCTATCCCCTAATAAAAATGAAAAGAATATATTCTTCTAATTTATGAAAAATTGCATAATTATAATTTAGATAGTTGATTTACATTTGCTTATAATTTATTGTAATAAGATTGCTGAATATGATAAACCTTATCTCGTTGAGAGCTGCTTTATTGTTATATAAAGCAATATGAGTTTCCATCGGAGGTTAGAATTTATCATTTTTGTCATGAGAGCACCTCCGAGGCAATAGCAAAATTGAGACCGAATAATAACAGATTATCACCTTAGGTTATGTTCACGGTGGTGAAATTATATCCGTTAAACAGGAATATTCAAGTAGGAAAGATTTTGATTAGCTCTCTCTTTTCCATATCACACATTTTATTGCTTTATTTTAAAATTTTTATACGGTTTCAGATTGCAATTTATTTTTCAATTTTCTTTAATACTATCTGAATTTATCTTCTATTTATTTATGAAAATAAAAAAGTAAGTTGTAATTTATTCAAAATATAACTATATATATAAATCAGAATGTAAATTAAATTATATAGAGATTGAAGAATTCGTGCATAGTTTAACTAACAATAAGTAAATAACTAAATCGAAAATTAAAAAATATGCAGCACAACATTAATCTGCAATTTTTTATATGAAAAATAGCAGCAATATTAAAAAGTAGACAAAAATTAGCATTTTTAAGTAATTTTTTTTGTGTGTCACAAAANAATTTAATCTGGTAGTAACCAGAGCGATTAATATTTAAAAAAAAAAATATATATATATATATACATTTGTTGTTTTCTATGATAACAAATATTTAAGTATTTAAGAATTGTTTGTTAAATCAAGCATTCTGTTTTCTCTGTTAAAATAGTAAAATTTTTAAATACATTTTCTTCTTATTTTTATGTTAAAAATAACGAATTATTCCTCCTCTTGAAATTTTACTCGTGAATGCTTTCTGATAAATGATCATTTAACATCATTTTAGTCCCTTTGTTGAAGATTTGTAGTTATGGTTATGAAGAATACATTTTTCTTCTTTACTCAATTAAATAAAGAAATAACTTAATTTTTTTTTTCTTTACGATAATTAATTTTATTTATTTTATTATTTTTACAAGCCATTTTACATTATAAATTTAACTGAAAATTAAAGCATTAAAATAATATAGTTTCATTTGTAACTGTAACAAAGAGGAATAACTTCAGGATAAAAAGCAATAAATAAATAAATGTTGATATTTTATTAAAAATTTGTGAATTATTTTCAATATTTACAACTTTAACATAATTTTAATCTCTAATTTGAAATCTTAGCAATAAAATTTCAAAGACAGGATAATTATTTTGAATGACTTTTTAAAAAATATTTTTAAAAGAACATTAAAAAATGTAAAAAAAAAACTCGTATAAAATATGAATTATATCCAGGAAAGTAAAATTGCTGAACTAAAATTCTTTAAGCTTATTGAGAAAAGAATAGCGTACACTATCAAAGATATTAAAGGTTAAGTAGATGATGAGAAGAATAAAGAGGCGAAGAATTTTTAAAAAATAATATTTATATATAACTTATATAACAATTTAGAATGGAAAAAGAGAGTAAGATAGAAAAATCGGAAACTGAAGATAAAGAAAAATGGGAGACGAAAATCCAAGCGGAAGACCCCAAGATAGTTTAGGATTAAATGGTCGAAAAGAAGAAAGACATTATTATAAAATACACAAGGATCTATCGTAAGTAAGATACTTTCGTGAAAATCCTAAGTAAGAAAACTTGGATAAGACCTTTGAGATCTAAGATAACTTTACGCATCAAGAAGAAGTATAGTATAAAAAAAGATGCATTTTTATAAAATTTTTAAATAAAATCTGATAGTTTTTCTGATTTTATAAAAAGTTATAGAATTATTAATTTCTTATAAGTGATCTGTATACTCCTTTTATTTGTATTTTATTTACTGCAATTGAAAATAAAGTAGTTAATGTGAAAACTTAAATATCTTAAACTTTATAATATCTTAAAATATAATTCAAAATAATATATTTATATATGTATTTAATTTAGAGATTATGTTCATTATTATTCTAAATTTGAAGAATAATTTATCAAAATTTAAAATGTAGCTTATATTATTGTCTTATTTAAGATGATTTATCGCTATTCTATTTTATTGTGGTAATTTTTAAAAATCTTACAAAAATTGAAAATTATTTTTAATACTGTATTATTATTATATAAATTATATTTTCGAAAACTAATCAGATTTAAGATTGTAATGAATTTTTTCTAATAGATTTGCAAGAATTGAATGTATAGAGTTACTAAATAAAGGTATGAAGAAAGAAAGAATATTCAATGTCGGTTTGTTTAACCTTTGTCAATCATATTTAGTGTCTGGAGTGACATTAAATGTGACTTATACTTATCGATTCGACAGCTTCATAATTAATATAATGCATAATAAAACTAAATAAAATATATATTTTTTGTTCGATTTGTCTATTTTTATAGCACAGTTTATTTAAAATAATTTTATTTATTCTGAAAATAATAAATACTTCTTAATTTTTATAAAATTTATATTTCGTGTCTAACCTATATTATAATAGCTAACCTATATTAAATACTCATGAATTCCTTCAATCTTCATTTTAAGTTAATGATTCTTACATTTACAATTACGAAGATACATACTCATTATTTAATTTCTTTTTAAAGAAGTAAAAAATAAGAGTATTATTTCTTTCATGTTTATTTATTGTATAAAATATATTTTTACATAGAAAATTACGTAATATTTACATTGAATAGGTAATGTACTGTACTGTTACTTCCACATTTTAATGCAGAAGCAATAGCCTTCTTCATTTTTATGAAAAGCATCTCCCGCGTAAAATTGCCCCATAAGAAAATGCTAAATTTTCTCGATTATTGTCAGCATTCTTCTCTGATAATGATAGCATGACTTTAATTAAGTTCAAAGACATGACACACTACAAATAGCCCATCTTCTACTTTTGAATAATAATAGTCTCTTTTTTTATCATTTAGTTTATTAATTTTCCAGTAGGTACTTTTTTGAATCGGATCCTTTCTTTTAGCTGTTTAGGTCGTAAAAAAGATCACTGCAAAAATCCTTTCAATGTTTAATCAAGCGAGTGATTCTTCCTTGAAAGTCATTAAATCCCATAAGTCCATGCAATGAAGATATTCCAATCTTTTTCTCACAAAATAACCAATGAATAGACTGAGATGATATGTTGTTCGATGTTATTGAAGGAAATGTTTATCTGATATCTTTTCTTTACCAGTAAATAACATATTTGATCATAACTTCTAACATTTTAATTATGTCATAAATCATAATTCAAAGAAATGATAAATCGATTGGTGCAGATTATAATTGAAAATAGTAATCTATAATTAAATTTAGATACTTCGTTATCAACTTTTAAATTTTCAAAAACAAATTTCAGTTTTCATTTTAAAATTTAATGGAAATTTAAGAAAAATATCCAAATTCAAAAAAAAAAAAATTCATATAGTTTCCTTTACTCTTTTTATTATTAAATTTTCTAATTTTATTCGAATATTTATGATTTTATTTCTTAAAAATATAGCATATTTAATATTTTTTGATACTAAAGAATTCATTATTATAGATTATCAAGTTATATTTTCTAGTTTCAAAGTTTGATGAGCATAATCAAATTAAATTATTTTGCTGCATAATTATTTAAAATTAATTTTAAAAAAGTTTTAAATTTTCTTTTTATTTATAATAAAATAAATTATAAATAACTTATTTTCAGTTGTTAATAAGAAAAAGTATTTGTATTCAAACTACGTAACAAAAGAATTACTTACTCCAAGAAATTTTAAATCTTGAGTCCTTACTTTAAGCTTTTACTAAATAAAATTTTGTAAAAATATTTCTTTAAAGTCTCCATTGAAAAAGAAATTCACTAATTCCGAATTATTTTAAACGTATATAATTTTAGAAGTCTGTTTTATTCCCCCTCAAAAAATGTAAGATATTCTAAATCATTCGAAAAGAAATTTTTTCCCCTGAAAAGTTTCTTGTAAAGGACAAAAATATTGAGCTCACAACTCAAATATTTTATAAAATTAAAAAAATCTTTAGAAAGAACAATTCTTCCATTGACTTTTAAGAAGTTATATATTTCTTTCTATAGTAGAATAATTCACATAAAATAAAATTTAATTATTTTTTCTAACTCTCTGTCGAAATTTCGAAACTTTAACTTTACCAGAATTTTTATTTTTATATATTTTTTTGTATTTAAAGATCTAAATTAAAAGAATTTTCATTTTGGTTTTTATTTTTTAGCATTTTTTTTTATAATTTTTTTTTCATGTGATAAAAATAGTTTTACCTGAGTAAGACAGTAAAGCCGGCATGCAGGCGATTTTACAAGGCAATTAATTTGTTAGTTCCTAACAAGAAAACGTTTAACTAATCACTTAAAATCACTTCAGATAATGCTAATTTAATTGTGTTTATTTATTTATTTTATGAGCTATTTATCTCCAATTTTTCTTAACAATAATTAAATAAATGAATTAAAGATTTGAACCTTGTTAGCAATACTCAAATTCTAGAATTTTGATAAATTAATATTGAATTTTATAAGTTTTAACTATTTTTAATTTTAATATTAATACTATATTTACTATAATATAATGGATTTTAACAATTTTTTTCTATTTGTAAGTAGAGAGCAATCATTTATCTACAGTATTAATATTACCAAAATAAATAAAAATAACAGTAAATTAGTAATGTGAATTATCTATAAGAAATTTTATCTGATCATAAATAGAGATTTTATCATTTTAACAGTTAATAAATGATTTTAGCAAAACATTTTATCTGTCTGTTAAAATAATTTATGGCTTAATTTATCCATTCTTAAAGTGATGGCTAGTTTAATTATTTATCCTATGTTTGCAATAAATTTAAAATTTCTACAGAGTAAATTCTACTATTAAGCAAGTAATAGTAATTATCTTAACTGCAACATAAGAATGTCTTTAATTTTTTCTTTATTTTTTCTTCAAATATAATTTGCATAAGTAATAAATATTGAGAACAATTCTTCTTCTAAATTTCTTCATTAATTAATTTAAATTATATGTCATATTTAATTGATATGGCATTAATAGAAATGGGATAATATTTCACTCTCTTATAAAGGATAATTCCTGTGATTAGTATCAATAAATTTATAAATAACTTTATCGTTTAACATGTTTTCTTTAATAATTTTTAATATATCTACAGTAAATTTTGGTGATTTATGAGTAAATATTTTCAGAAATATTCTATGGAACGTGTTAAATATTGAAATTTTCAACACAGAAAGTAAATAAATATCTGAAATGTATTTCATTTCTCGGGTTAACTGAGTCTTATTGTTTGAAAATGCCATTTTTGGTGAAAGATTTGTATTTCCAAGAGGAATCTTCTACGATTTACGTTACCCAGATCACCAATATGTAACCAGAATGCAAAAAATAACCCTGCAATAGATATCTGCACAGATTTCTTCATGGTAGCAGTGAGATGTTATTCTTATTTCTTATCTTTAATATTGTATCGAATGATGTTATTACGCAGATAATTTTTACCAAAAATCGAAACCTGAGTTCATTGCTGCTGTAAGAAAGTTGTAAGTTTGCTTTTCTATAATTTAAATTTATTATTCTTTCGAATAGAAATCAAAGATTTGAGTGTATCGTACAACAAAAGAAACCTCAAAATTTATTGTAAATATGCATATGATATAAAATAGCGGATGGCCTTTTTTTATGACATTAAAATCTTATTCTTATGTAGTAAATAAAATTTTTTTACTCAATAAAAAATGTTGAACTGAAGCGAACACATTTAAATCAAGTAACTTTTACATTTTCCTGAAGAATAAACTTTTATATTCTTGACAAAAATATTTAGTTGAAAAAGGTTGAATTTGCATTTTTTTCCACTTTCAGAAAATGCGATTTATCTCTAAATATTGAAAATAAATAAGAATAATTTTCATTTGATCAAAGAAAAATAATTATATAAAAAAACAAATATCTAAAACCAAATATCTTTGTTTATTTTGCACATATAAACTACTTTGTATTTCTATAATGAAGTTAAATATAAATTGTTTAAATGTTATTTTATAATTATTTTTTCCTTAACAAGAAATTTGTAATATGTATATGTGTATATAACGTTATTTTTTATATGCGATACTCGGATTAATCTTCATTCTTGCCTACTGTCATCGGACTGCAATTTGAAAAAACTGTAGACCTATAACCAGCTATGGAAATCTTAGGGACAGGGGACCCCTATTAAATATGGCTGAACTTCCTATGTAAAACGGAAATTACGTTATTTCAATTCTAATCTTTTCCTCTGTAAGCAATTAATTAATAGATGACCGGCACGGCTCTATTGTTAAAGGAAAAGTATGATGTACAGATGCAAAACAATACTAATTCGAAATGGAGAGCATATATTTTAAATTAAATAAATTAAAAATAATATTAAAAATTGCAGTCCGGCATTGTGACGATGTAACAATAAATAATTGCTCGCTCTCTATTCATTTTTCATCTTGGTGTTTCTTAGTCGATACAGTCAAAGTATTCAGAAACAGAATCTCAATCAGTACTGATACAAAGAATTCATTATAACGGTTTTAATATTTCTGAAAATATAACAAAATACTTATTTTAAAACAAATAGAAAGTATTAAATTTTATGAATTCTGTTTGTGAATTTTAGCGGTTTTGCGTAATATCAAAATTTAAGATACAAATTTCTTCAAAGGAATTTTGAAAAAATTTGTATCTTAAATTTTGATATTACGCAAAACCTCCGGGCTGCAATTTTTAAATTAATATACATGTTAAATTTCATATATAGTTAAGTCTAAGATTTCCATATCTAGTCTCGATTTTCATTTATTTAACTCTGTTCTCAAGATTAAAAAAAAACGGGCAGACAGACATACGACAGTGGGAATTTATAGATCTACAATTTGAAAACTGCAGCTTGATAAACTATGTCATATTACATCGAAACCATTATAACAATTATTTAATTCCGCTTTGTAATAAGTCTGAAAATACTTTAAAATTCTTTAAAAATGCACTCTTAAATTTATGTATCAAAACTGAACTTTCATAAAACAAATGCTGTATAAATGTACACGGTCAGAATACACGAAACAAAAATTGTACATGTATTACATTCAGTCAGATGTCTTTATTGAAAGAAACTAAAAATAATATTTTCATAACTCAAAATTTATGGCAGCAAAATTAAACCTATGTTTACTTAGACCTTAGACATTATATCTCTATTTAGAAACTAAAGTTTATCTCTTATGGCCAAACCAAGACTTAAATTTACTTCAGAAAAATTAAGATTTTCAATAAAATATATTTTATTTATTTTTACTTTAGTTCTAAATTATAATAAAAAATATTTAAAATTAAGTCTTTAATTTTTTACATCTATTATTCAGGTTTTCAGTTTTCACCCTTAATTTTATGCATTTTTTTTACAAATAAATGCATATATTTATAATAAATAAAAAATTCTGTATTTTTTTACTAACAAAAATAATAGATTTTAAGATTATTATAAAGATGAATAATAAATTTAATTCAAACTATTCAATAAGTTGGCTACTGATGAATTTTTATCATAAGTCACGCTCTATTTTGAAGTACTTAAAATAATTGGAAATTTTTTGTTGTACTTTTTTTACTTCAGATAACTGGAAAATAAGGACCACCAAACATTAAAAAAATTGTTTATCTACAAATTCTGACGTATCAATAAAATATAAACGTTAAATTCGTCTTTAGTTTCGAGTTTCTCTGAAGTGGAATAATCTTTTCTAACCATTAACATGGCGAACAAGAAGAGATAATTCAATTTCTTCGGGTAATGTTTTGCAAATATTTTATTCCAGATCATAAGAACAAATTGCTTGTATTCACTAATACCCTTATATTACTTTCCAATCGAAGAATTATGATATTTTAATTTTTAATTTCTACAGTTGTAGTGACGAGAAAGTAAAATGTTATCGCTGACATTTTTAATATTAAAATTCGTATTTTAAAGAGGGAAAAATTGTCTTAGAAATGATTTTTCACTTTTCACTTTTTTATTTTTTGATTTTTTGAAGCATGTTTAAATATCTAATCGGCATAATCAATAATATCAATATAATCTGACTAAGATATTAATATATTTTATTTATAAAAGTAGGATTATATATTTAAATAAATTTGTTATTCTCATAATTTTTTTTAAAGTTTAAATGAAATATAAGTGATAACTTTTACAATATTTTCTTTAATAAAAATCTGTTTTATTTAATGGAAAAGGGTTTAAGAAAGCTTTAAATCCTTTTTATATTTCTCTCAATTTATAATTTATCATTTATATTAGATATAATAATATGCTCATAAGCATTAATTTAATGCATATATATTATATGTTCTGCATATCAAATCTCCAAAATGTTTGTCTGTCTGACTGTCTGTTTGTTTTCTTAATTGTCTATCACTTTAAATATCTTATGAACTGATATTTGTTGCAGAAAATGTAGATTAAAGTAAGTAAAAATCATTTCAAAACATTTTTCCTGATTTTTTTTCCAAAAAATGGTATAAAGTTATTGATAAAATACAAGATAATTCTAGTAAATTATCCATTTGAAAAAAGAAGGAATCTAAATATAAAATTTTTACTGTAACTAAGATTATATTGATCTGTTTATTATATTTTGACTTCTGAATACATCACTTAATATTTAACTTTTCTAGAAGATTAGTTGATGAAAATGCATAAAAACTCACATTATAATCTGTCATTTTAATAACTATGAGACAGATATGCAATACTTAAAATCTTTTTAGATGTACCACATCTTGTGTACTTAGTAGGATTTAATTTGCATTACATTAAATTCATATCCCAACCTAAAATTGAATATAAATATATTATTTAAGTAAAATTTAATCATGTAAAAAAATATTTTATAAATTAAATGCATTGTCAAAAGTGTATCTTGCATTTGTATATAATGGTGAATAGTATACAAATATATTTATTATGTCTAGAAAGGGTTCTGTTAGCTTACCCTTTGTGTTAACTTTACTCCTTGTGTTTTTAATATACAAAGAGCCTTTTGAGGACCTTTGCATATTAAAAACACAAAATATCGTTAAACAATTAAATTATATTTTTAAAAACGATAAAATTTGATCAAAAAGTAAATGTTTTTTAATATACAAGAAATTCAATGATATTCAATAAACATTTTTGTAGTCCTCGTATATGTGAAAGCCGAACATATAACAGTTATGTTGTAATATAGATGTTTTAACAGCATGTTTCAATGATAAATAAAACAGACTATTTAAGATATTTTTCAATGTAAATATTAGTATAGCGTTTAATATTTTGTTATTTAACTTTCTTTTAATTATTTACTGACTATTAATGGAATTTATAACCTCATTTTTCTTTTAATATCTGGGTCATATGTTTTTCTCTACACTTTCCACGTAGACCTCTGCGCACTAAATACATATAGACATTGCACATGAATAAACAATCATGAAATATATTTTTTATTCTTGAAATTTAATCTAAAAATTTATAAGCTACACTCAAATTAATAATAGCTTTTTGAAAAATATATTTTACATTTTTCATCAAAATAATTTAAGTTATTCTTAATGATAAAACTATATATTCTACATTTTTTAAACCATGAAAATATAAATTTAAGGATGTATTTTAACATCCAAATTTTTTATTTTTGTTTCTTTGTATACGCTTCAGTAAATTTTTAAAATTTTATTGTTAAGTTTATTAGGAATTACTTAATATAAAACTACACTAAAGATTATTAAGAATATTTCAATAAAGGAAGAAATGTTAATGATGATTGATAATTTATAGGCCTATATTTATAAATTTATTTAATATAAAAATATTTAATAGCATTATTTTTATATAATTGTTTGTATTGAATGTTTAAAAATAAACTACAATATTTGCAATTTTTTAAATAACTTTATTTGATAATCAAAAAATAATAATTCATTGAAAAATTTAGATATTTGTTTTCAGATATTTATCAGATTTTTTTATGTAGATAATAATACATTTTAAAAAAATAATAAAAATTTTATCATTTTTAATTTAGTTTGTAAAACTTTTAGAATTTTCATTACTTATCTCGGTTTAAAAATCTGTTTTTTAATTACTACGGTGGATTTTTTTTAAAGTTTAATTTATTTTTGCAAAAATTGCTTCGTTGAGTCAAAAATTTTATTTATGTTTTATAAATTAAAAATTTAAATTAATATCTGTTAAGCATTTCTTCTGTGTAATGCCACTTACATTGAGAAATATAAATCTCTAACAGTTAATGGGTTTTAAAACTAATTTATAGTTATAATTAATTTTTTTCTGTTTTTTTTTAAAGAATTTTATAAATTTAATTTGATTTATAAATCAATATAACGATAAATGAAATTGTTTCGGTACTAACAAACATTCAATCTTAGGAATAATTTCTTAATGTATTTGATTTATTTTATCATTTAAGTAGACGAGTTTCTAATTGCTCTAAGTTACTTCTAGGAAGGTTTGGACTTGCTTCGAGCTATGTCATCAACAGTAACAAACTTAGGAAAATAGAAAGAATTGTGGAAAACTTTGCAATCATTTGCAGATAAAATACGTTTAAATTTCGTAAAGTAAATGAGTTCGATATTAAGTTGTAAACTTTGTAAATTTAACGTTCAAATTTCTTAATTATAGTTGTTATTAATTAATACCTTTTTTTTAATAGTTAGACACTAAACTTGTGGTGTAATTTATAAAATGGGAAAATTTATAATGAAAATATGAATTAAAATTGTTATAGTTTGAAAGAATTCGTTCCTGCCATCTCGAATTGAACGAATGTAAACATAAATGATACTTTGTTATTGTGTTTTCGGTTACTATTTAAATTCTAATTATGATTAATTCAAGAATATATGAAAAACTTACGTTTAACAAATTTAATTGATGCAAGATTTCGATTATACTTTTAGAGAAACAGTTAAGATTATACATGGTCTGGAACACTGTTATCGTATATTGTTAGGAGACGAGGAATCTATAGACAATATACTTATATACATAACAGTAAAAATACCAAATTCCACTAAAAGTTATAATCTTGGAATGAAGGAGAAAGAGTTAAAGCGTAGATGATGATTAGAGATATTGAAGAGCTATCCATCCTCACTGGCTGAAGCGCCCAGGGTCCTCTGCATCCACATCTGAATGTCTGAATTCGTTTAAGGATAGCGTACACACAGTACTTTAGGGTGTTATATATACAGATATTAATATATATGGAAGAAGGATCATTGAGCTACATTAGGGTAATTCGGCTCACGAACCATGGATGAGTTGATAAATATCTCTAGGGCATGATAAATCTTTCCATTAGTGATGAAAGCATCCAGATGCAACACCAGTTATACTTCTCATTTAGTGCTATCTGGATAAGGTTAATATTGTCGTTTAAACAGTACCAAAAGATGAGATGTGATGAGTCTTGAGTGAATCGTCGTCACAGTGACATGCCTATGTAAGTAAACTCGCAGTGATTGAATCTATGTAAATAGCTTTTAAACTTCTTATGCCTGGTAAGAATTTGGGTCATAATATAATTAATTTTGAAGTGCAAGCACTTCAGGAAGGAGTATAAAATACTTAAGGACTAAGGGATAAATTGGAGTTAGGAATGAATTGATAGATTTTTTCCCTCCCTGTGGTGGTGTTATCCCATTGTTCCTACTACTAATGGTGTATGATGTCATTAATTACAGACTTGAGAGCAGAGTGAGGGACTTTGTAGTAGCTTGGACGTGTATTAGAGGCTGTAGCTTGTTTAGCTAGTGTATCATCCATCTCGTTTCTGTGAACCCTCTATATTCAAAGACCCATTGAAAATCTATTAGTTGATTATTCCTATTGTGGCTAAGTACTTTATAAATTATTATAGCAATATCACCAGAGTAAGTAGTGTTATTTATAACATGTAAGAAATCTTGCTATCCGTGGTTGTTCTTAATGCGCTCTCTCTTGGGTTTCAGATTTTCTAAACATCACATATGGTCCCGTAATTCAGCCAATGTTACAGATGCAGAATGTCCCAAAAATGCAGTTGAATTTATGGACAGATTAATTAGGTGTCTGTTGTAGTGATCACATATGCATCAACATTACTATGTTTTGGATCTAAAGATGAATATTTGGAGGGAAAGAATTCCGAGTTAGCAGTGTCCCAGTGTATAAATGAGAGTACTAGACTTAGCATGTGGACAGAGATGATGATATGAAATATTCATACCGTTGTCTAGTAAGGTAGCAATGCTAGAAAATAAAGAGAATCGAGTTATATTGTAATAAAAGACAATATTATATATACAGTATATGAAACAGTACATAAATTATGTTTTAATGACACGGATAAACTATGATATTCATTTACGAATAACAAAATGATTGTTCTCATAAGAATGGTAAAACAGAGATGTGACTGATGATTGTAAGAAATAATTTACAATTTTTTTTATTACATAAATATGTTTTTTTATTGTTTTTAATGTTAAAATCAACCCAATACAAATATTATATTACAAGTATTCGCATTTGGATGATTTTCAGTTTAAGTGAATGTAATTAAAATGATAATATTCAACATTAATTTGATTAATGTTTAATTTTATCTTAATTAATGTAATTTATATCAAATAATTATATAATTGAAAACTAACGGCTAAAAACAATATCTTCTAATTAATAATATCCATATTATTCCGAGAAAAGTGAATAAATCAACAAGTAAAAACTATTTACAAAAATGTTAATAAATCTTTTGAAACTTCTTTTCCACACCAAAAACCAAGAACTATGTAAAAATTTTGACAAAAGATCAATTCAACAGAAAATTATTTTGTAGCTAATAACAATAAATTGACAACTAAAATTTGTTTTACATGAATTCAACATTGCTAAGATTAAGCAGCAGCGGGTATCTCTGTTATTGCAATTCTGTGGATTCTTCATACGTACCACATACTAACAACTGAATTTAATGTAAAATATTTTAATAAAAGGCATTGCAAATTCAATAAACGTATCATATTATTTTTAAAAGATTTAGAAAGCATTGACAAGTTAATTTGAATAGGCTAAATGATAGATCTTTACAATCACATTCACATAATGCATGTTTCTATTCACCAAATATTGAAGTTATCTACATTGTTTATCAAATAATTTGGTACAATGAGCATTATTTCAAATTAAAACGACAACAATTGCATTCACAACGACACCACTGGACTTTAAAATCCATACGGACTACAATTCCGTAGCCATAAAATGAGAGTAATATAATGCACGATGAGGGATTTACAATAAGAGAATGCTTAGTTCTGTGTTTTATCAAGACATCGTGACGGGTCATCGTTGCTACCTTATTGAGATTGGTAACAGTAGTTGGATGGACGATCTGCGACTTGATATTTTAT
Organism: Centruroides sculpturatus; assembly: GCF_000671375.1. NCBI lineage: Eukaryota > Metazoa > Arthropoda > Arachnida > Scorpiones > Buthidae > Centruroides > Centruroides sculpturatus. The sequence continues at coordinate 30,267 of NW_019384951.1, read as the reverse complement.
CCAGAAAATGATTATCACTTGTTAATTACTTCTGCGTAATGGACCACCCGTTGAAGTTACTAATGTAAACAAAGCTGTTGCACAGAACTTTCCTTAATTGATGATTTAAATCAGATTGTAGATTTTCTTATTATCGCCTATTTAATCATTATTAACTAGGAAATAAATAAATAAATATATATATATATATATATAACTATTCAGCTAGAGTATAAGCTANAAATAAATAAATAAATATATATATATAACTAAACATTTTTAATCTCAATTTTTAATTATTTGTTTAATTTATAGTATTTATAGTATATTTAACAATTAAATATATGAAATTTACCTGAAAAATTGTCATTAATTTACGAGAAAAACATCATTAAAAAGAGAATAACCATTATAAAAAAGAGAAACACGTGATGAACGAAGACGTTTGATAAATTCAAAGGAAAACATTAATCATTATTGTTTTTATTCGTTTTTGTATTATATGAAAATTATTATAAATAACAGAAAAAGTTAATGTAATTCTCATTAAATTCGTAAAATAATTAGCAAATTTTATTTTTCGAGTTATTTATGTATTTAAATTACAATTAATAGCAAATGACGTACATAAAGAGGACCGCATATGTATAATAAATTCTACAAATATAACAAAATACAAAGCTTTTGTATATAAATATTCGTTAAATATTATAAAATTATTGTTTATAAATTTAAAATACTATTTTTATCTCAATAAATAAATTATTTTACATGTTAATAATTTATTTTATTGATTTTTCCTCTTATATCTTGGTAAACAAAACTGTAAAACTTTTTTATTTTATCAAAAATATCGTATCAACCGAAGAAAATTATTATCCTTAATTAGTTTGCTAATTGTATTAAAATTTTATTTATTAAACATTTAATTTTTCATTAATTATTTTAGAATTTACATGATTAAATACGCAATAATTTCTAGATTTTCTAAAATTCTGTTATTAATATGTTTGTTAATCTTAAGAATATTTAATTTACAATTAATTCTGTAATATCAATATTATAAATGTATTAAATAGCATAATATTTACATTTTATTATTAAATAATTTATTTTTATGTTTAATAATAATGAAGTTTTACATACAAATTAAATAGAATTAATCATAAAAGAACAACAGATTGTAATTAATGTTGTAAATAATATTAATAATATATGTTTATAAATGTTTTTAATTAAATATAGCAATAATTAATTAAGAAATTAAATGATAAAAATGTTATATAATGATTTAAAATATAAATATAATTTTAATCAATATTTAGAAATTTTTATATTATTTTAAAATTGCAAACAACAGAATGTTATCACTGGAATATTTTAAGAGGATTACAATAAGTTAAAACAGGAAAATTTTGAAAATATAATTAAATAAGCAAAATTACTTTTCGTTTAGTTTTAATTTACAAGATTATTTTATAAAGCAAAGTCGAATATCTTAAGAAAATTTCAATTTTTCTCGTAGCTCTATCAATTAATATAAAATTCGAAATTTTTAATAATTATCAAGACATAAGCCATGAAAAAAGGCATAAATTTAATTCAATTAAGAGTAAATCTGAATGAAGATACAATAAGTTAAAACAGGAAAATTTTGAAAATATAATTAAATAAGCAAAATTACTTTTCGTTTAGTTTTAATTTACAAGATTATTTTATAAAGCAAAGTCGAATATCTTAAGAAAATTTCAATTTTTCTCGTAGCTCTATCAATTAATATAAAATTCGGAATTTTTAATAATTATCAAGACATAAGCCATGAAAAAAGGCATAAATTTAATTCAATTAAGAGTAAATCTGAATGAAGATAGATTATCTGAAACGATGATAATTTTATTAAAACTAATTGAAAGGATTAATGAATTTTTGTTATTTTTATTTTAAAATTTATAGTACAATCTATCAGAAGAAGAAAATAGTTCACTTTGTACGCTATTTTTTATGTTATAAAATATAAAATCTCTACAAGTATTGTGATTTTACCTTTCTTTTGTCCTTAACACTGTAACTAACATACTATAATGAAAATGATTGGTTCAGCTGTTAGCTTCTAATACCGAGAAGTAGTTACATAGATAAAAAGTTACATTTACTTTATTTCCTGTTCCTATTAAGTTAATAGATCTGAACTGATTTTTTTTCCTTCTTCAAATGCTTATGATAGCGTTTAAACTCACCTTGTAATAAGACAAGTAAGACATGGAGGATTGTGATGATTTGATCCTGTTTATCTTCATTTAATTCCATAAATTAATGCATTTAAATATATATAATTTTTTTACAATCAATAATCAGAAATTTAAAATAGCATAAAGCTATTTACATACAGAGACGTAAAAAATGTATTTTTTAATAAGAAGAATTATTCATAAGCTCATTACAAATGATATTTAATAAGTTTTCTCACATAGGAAATCGATGAGGGGAAAAAAGTCATTTAATAAAATTGTCTATGCAGATGAAATGTTACTTGGTACTTGATATCCTTGAATGTGAATTAAATCTGTTTTACACAGACTAAAATATCGCTTGCTATTGTAAATTCAGAAGAGCCAATTTAATTTCCTCTGAAAAGGGGAAGAGAGAGAGAGTTTGCAAATTTTTTTTTTAATTTTGTGAATTTCAAAGGGCATTTTCAAAACCTAGACAACAACACGTAAAATTTAAAATATGTGTTCATTATTATAAACCTTAAATGAAGCGACAGATTAAAATTAAAATGTATAAAAATGCTTTGTATAACGATAAAGGAATTCACAAATAGAAACAGCATACAAAAGAAGATTAAAGACATTTGTAATTAAGAATTTTTAATAATAGCTCCAAGATTTCGAATAATGTAAGAGAAATCATTATTATAATTATATTATAAATATAAAGAACTATGATATTAAAAGTGAATTTTAAATTATTCCTGTAAATATATTTTAGAATAAAGTACAGAATAGTAAGTACTGTAAATAAGTATTTCCTTCTTTTTGTGTTCTAGATGAAAGAATTTTACAATCAGTTAATTTAAATGATGTCATATTAAAATATTTTAATTAGAAAATTAATAAGATAAACGAAATAAATATATATATATTATTTAATTATAAAATATGATGTATTGTTTTTAACAAACGTCAAAATATTTTGCAATTTAGTTATAACACATTTCTTTTATCTCTAAGCATTTATTTTAAAAAAATAATTTATAAATATTTACAAAATATTTTTCTTGTTAAATATAAAATATTTGAAATAATATTGAAATGAATAATTTTTTATATTATTTTATTTGTAATAATTATAGGGTTCATAGAATTTATGTTAAATACTGAGAGAACGAGTTTTTAATTTAAAAATATAAGTTAATAATATATTTAATAACTACTTTAATAAGAATTTTAAAAAATATTTTTGTTTTCGTGTAAAAATTAATTTAAGAAAATTTAAAGATCGCTATCATCAAACTAAAAAAATTAAAAAGAAACTTTAGTTTGTGAAGTATCTAATTACTAAATTCAAAATTACGCTTTAATTATAACTTATGAAATAATTCAGTATATTTTAAAAATAAAAATTTGTTCAATAAGAAAAATACATTTGTAAATATTGATTTTAATTTACTTACGATAGAGAAATAAATTAATTATTAAAAGATATTAAAGCTTCAAATATCTACAGTTTAATAAACAGCAAACTTCTAAGCAAATTAAGAAGTGCAACAAATAAAACAAAGCATTGAAAGCTGAAGTAGAATCTAATAAAAGAAGATACTCAAGAGTTATACAACACAAGAATGTAGACTATTATAATAAGAGGAAAAGAAAGTGAGCGGAATCATCAAACAATAACGAAAGCTTCTTGATGATATAATCAAAAGAATGCAACAAACAAATTATCGAAACTACACTAGAAAGCCATAGATTACTTATAAATTACAGATTGCAATGCATCGAAATAAACGGTTCTAAACTACATTTATATATTTAACAATAAGCCTTTAATCATTTTTTTAAAGATATTTATTACAAATATACTTTATTACTCATATATAGAATATTATTATAATGAAAGGGTTATCACACCCATAAAACAATTAATGTCTTATATATCACCTAAAATGCATTTCGGCCTTCATTAGTTAGGTGAGCATCTTTTAAATATAAGGCAAAAAATTAGCCTAAAGAATTTATTAAAAGACTCACACATACAAAGCGATAAAATTATATAACTATTAACCATCAGAATCGTACACTTAGCTGTCGACTGCTTTACAGTTGCACTATGAACATCTTGACAATATATTGATACTATACAACAGAGTGGATTATATAAAAGAAGAAGTTCATTAATTTTTTATGTTTATAATGTTCATTCTCCACATTTTCAACTTTAGAATGTATTAATTTACTCTATATTAGGTATTCGAGACAGTTAAAGTATTCAGTAAAGCAAAATATATTAATTAAATAATATTTTATATAAGAGTATATCAAATATCTTTCTATTGCAGACATATATATTATGTTATATAAAAAGAAAAACACAATAAGATAGACCCTTACAATATATAAAAACTCAAAAAAGGAAGGATAATGGTCTCTCAATGAAAGGAATCAATAGAAGAGCTAAGGTCTATTAGGAAATTATTGAATGTATTTTCAATACATTTTAAAGTCGAAATTGCAAAGAATGGACGTTATAATAATAAAAAAAACTGCAATACGTTGACTCGCGTAATATGTGAATATAAATAAAAATTATATAAAATAACGAGCAAAAGTTACTGTGACATCATTAAAATGCCGGGTTAAAATTTTTAGATTCATATTTTTAATTTATTTAATTTAAAATATATATTATCCACCTGAAATTAGTAGTGGCTTCGCCTGTACATCACACTTTTCCTGATAACAACAGAGTCATGCCGGTCATATTCTCGAATTTCATCTATCTAAAACCGTTCTCGAGATTAAGGAAGAACTGACAGACAGCGGACGGACGACAGTTGGAATTTATAAATTAACAATTTATTTCAAGCCAAATATGTATCACGTAAAGTTTATATAAAATATTATCTGATTAGAGATAAATAACTAATGATTTCAGAAAATAATACTGACAAAAAAAGTAAATTATGTGTAAAGTATTAAATTAGATAGAACAAACTAATTAGTGATAAAATATTTATTTTATTAATATTCTTAGCTTTGAAATATAATTTATTAATGATTAAATCGGTGTTGATCTTATCAAAGATATAATTGAAACAAAATGGAAAAAAAACAACAAAAGATTCAATCAATGTAAATAGTTTCTTTTCTTTCAAGATATTGAGAACTAAAACTCAGCACAACAAACTTTTCGAAAAACTATAATCTATAAATTCAATCAATACTTTTGAGATTTTGTCACGAAGCTATATTTGAATAAAACTATTCAAATATTGAAAAAAATATTAAAAAAGTAAATAAATAAATACAAGATAAATTTTATAATATTTTCAATATATTTTTATATACAGTACTTACACATATAATATTAAAATATACTTACAATTTGAAATTATAAACAATAAACAAACCGTAAAATTAAAATATTTAAATTTATATTTAAATAGTATATTTCTGGTTAAACATCTTACGAATTAAAGAGGAATGAAACAGAAATTGATAATATACTTGAGTATAGATTCATTATAATTTTAAATTATTTACATTAATTTATAAATAAAAATATGTTTACGAAATAAATTCTAAGATATAAACTTTGTGGCAAGTATATGAAATATGATAGTGTTATTAAGAGCAGCAATACGTAATCTTAGAAAATGTACTGTAGTGTAGTAGAAAAAAAGAAGATATATATCGTAGAATATAAAGAAAAACATTTTAATGGCCAAACTGTGTAAGAAATTACAATATTTCTTGTTGATATAATCAGTGATAGCAACAGTTTCCGGAGGATATTAATGAAGTAGAATTTATTTTATAGTCGCAAGGAATTTCTAATTATAATAAACAAATTATATCAAATTTATTTAAAATATTCACAAACAGAATTTGTTTAAAATTCTTAATTTTTTTTGTATATTTTTATTTACATAATTTAATAAAATATATACAAATAAAACTATTTATTTTTGTTAAGTCACTTTTATTTCGTGTTAGTAAAAAAATATTTATATAACACATTCTCATAAAAATAATGATGTTATTTTTATGAGAATGTGTTAGTAATATATCTTAAATTTTTAAGTAAAAACAATTTTTTTTATCTTAAGAAAATGACCTTATTAACTCACATGTAAGGAATTTTATACCAAGAGAATAATTTGCATTCTGTAAATCTAACACTACTGCATCTTCCTCATATTAGTTTATAATGAGTTGCCATTGAAAACCATAAATTATTATGATTTATGGATAAAATTTGGAACTGTGACATACGAGAATCTTCATCGGGTAACGACTGAATTAACAATATTCATCAAATAAATATATAACTATATAGTGATTAACATATAAAGATTAATTAAGTGAAACGTTTCAAAATGCACCTATTTATCACTGTTTATACAATGTCTATAGTTTCTGTAAAGGTTTAAGATAATTATTAACTAAATATTGAGCAGTTTTCTGTTATAATTTAATAATAATTTTAAATACAATAAATCCTCAAGACATTTAAGAGTTCTTATTACTTCTTAAAATCTATTTTCATCTACATTTATTGAAGTCATCATACTGCATTTATGAAATAAAATCAAAAAACGAGCATTTAAATTTAAGATACTTAATTTGTATAAGGCTACATTTCATTAGTATTAACGACAAGAGTTATAATAATTTCCTTTAATGACTGTCTTCAATTACAAAAGTAATTAAAGGTATGAAGTGTATATTATCACGTCTTCCATTAGAAAAAAGCATTCACAAAAATAATATAAATTCTCACTTATTATAGATCAGCTGTTAGATTGTCGTACATATGAGAATGTTAAATGTTTAGAGTGAAAATGTTCTTTATGTAAAGGCACTTATCTATAATAATTTAGATTTAATTATACTTTCTTAGTATTTTTGACATATTTTACAAGTGTATAATTATCATTTTGCTGAATATTTATTTCTGTAAATCACACGTTAAAGTGAAATATTTTCTTGTAATAAATAACTTTTATAACATTCTTGTCTCCTTATTACGGTTATATTTAAGTTTATAATAGCAACTATTATGTTTGCTCTTATCACACCTGAGTAACTTCAATATTAAACTTTTACTAGAGAAAATTATATTAATTATACCATTCTAAGATCTGTTACATGATGATAATTACATTTAAAATTGTTTTTTTTTAACTAATAGTAACACATTTGTTCGTATACAATTTGCAGTTAGATAATAAGAACGAAAATAAAACAATTATCTTCTTACTTTAATAACAAAATATAATAATTATTCTACATCTAATTACTTTTATTTATATTTGAATAAATGAATTAAATAGTTAAAAATTATCTTAATTAATTATATAATTTTATTATGAATTAATATATTAATTAATAAAATCATTTTTAAGACAAAAATAATTTAAATTAAGCCTTTACATCGTAATATAAGCCTATAAGATAAGAAATGNTATTTGAATAAGTTTAATAATGAATACTTTAATAATTATTATACAAAGAAAAGTTTAAGTGAAAATCTAGACTTAATTGTTGATCTTAATGTTATTATCCATAAATTTTGCATTTGTAAGGTAATTTGGTAAAGTCCTTATCACCTCTTAAATGTGTAATTATAACTATCAAGAAATCTCTTATTTTATCTTATTCAAAAGCTTTGCTCTTATATGTTGATGTTGTCATTGTTATAGCCGCTGAATTAATGCCCATTTTCTGTCGCTGGTAATTATAAATATTTAGTTAATTAACATTAATTGAAAAATAAATTTATCCTTAATTAATTTAAAATATAATTTCAATGTTTTGAAATTATTGTTTCCAATATTTTTGTCAAAAGTAATTTCGTATAGAAAATTTTCTGTGTAAATGTTTTATTTATATATTGGAATAGCAATAAAAAGAGGATGAACCACAGATAATAAAAGCATAATAATCGATTTTTCAATGGTTTGTCTCATTTAGAATTGAAAAAATGATGATTATTTCAATAATATTCAATAAAAGGAATATTAACTCAAATTTTACTTTGTATTTACTCCACTTCCATCAGATAATATATTGAAAAATTGAAACCAATAATCTGTTTTGTTTGCTTTAAAGATTCTTCTTCTTAATAATATGAAGCAATTCAATATTATTTTATTTTTAATTTCAAAATTCTTCGTTTTACTTGTACAAGCGAGCGCTATAAACAAGCGTAATGTTTGCTTTCCGGCAATACAAATGGTAAGAAAAATGGGGAAAAAATCGATATATTTTATAATCTAAGATAAATAAAAGGATGTGTAATAATAATGACTTTAATTTGATAAATTTATATTAATTACATAATAAAAATGGCTAGATAAAGGTAATTTAAAATTTATTAAAATGTAAGTAAATTACAAAAACATTTTCTTTTTTTGTGATGAATTTATTAAATTTATGAAAGTTTTAGTTATATAATAAAAAATAAATGCTAAACAAATATATTAATTTTTTAAAAAGCTACTATTGTTATTAATATAATAAAATCTTGTGAGAAAACTTCAAAAATTATGCCTTAGACAAATGCTGTCTACACAGTTGATATTGGCTTGCCTAAGATTTTACCATTTCTTCCGCTCCAAGAAATATTTCTTTTGATTACAATAGATACACTTAGAAAAAAGGCGATCTACTCTTGTCCATCTATCACCCTTAACATGCAATTTACTTCGGTTGTCCAACTTACACGTCATTGTATAGACAACTACGTAAACCTCGAGAGGAAATCCGAAAAAAGTAAATGCAAAAGAGAACAACTCGTTTTACTACAGGATTTCCGTAGCATACTTCAAAGAATTTCTCTCTTGTTTCATTTCTTGAGTTTTCTATATTTATACACTAAAAAGGATGAAATGTTTCTATACATTTGATTCAAAAGTAAAATCATTGCATTACCTTCGATATACGAAAATAAAGACAACTTTTATTTTGCAACTTTTGTATAAATAATTTAATAGTTTTATTTATATTTATGAAATAACCTGAACTATTTTAATATTGCATGCGATTAATCAAAACATTAATATGACATTCTTCTTACAAATCCCTTTGAAACATTTATAATTCCTAATTTTGTATTCTCTTCTCTATCCTTTCTACAAGACAATCTTTTACAATTCAAGTTTGATCTTCATATGTTAAATGACTTACCGAAAGATAAACTTCATTTGTCTTATACAATCTCTCTAATGCCAGCATCTAGAAAATTTATAATTGCATGAATGTCGAGTTGAGTTGTTGCCATTCCTGATGTTTATATAAACTGTTGTATTGTTTTACTTGATAATGGTTTTGCTTAGTTTTCGTTTGTTCGGCTTCTCTTCTCTATTATTATTGTTTCTAATACTGAATAATCTTATTATTATTAAATAAACTAATATTTATAAATATTTAGATGTTTAAATTGATTTTAACTCATTATCATATACTGTTAAATTATAATAATACAAATCGGTATAAATTTCGATATAATAATACAAATTTATGTACATAAATAAATTTTTTTGATAATTTTAAGAGTATAAGAAGATTTTAAGGCATTTAAATATTGATTTAATTAATAAATATTCAGTTTTTAATTTATAGTAAATAAATAAATTGTTTCTGAAGTACGTTAACATTGTGATTACATAGTTATATTTTTGAAATTAAGTCTGTTTAATAGGCATTTTATATTCTAAATTTTCAACAAAATATTAGTATAAATGATTACAATATCATTAATTTGAATTATCTGATGTTTAAAGGTGCCAGCTAATGTAGAAAACATATTGAAAAAATACAGGAAAAAAGGAAAATTTTGAAATATTTGAATTCTTATGGAAACGAATCATACACCATAAAAAGCACTTTCAATTTTATATTTATTTTTCTAATTCAATGCGTAAACTTTTATGAAATATGGTATTGTTATCTACTAGAATTGTCAGTCGGTTTATGGCATAAGTTAGATATATCAGCTAAAACTAAACAGCAGCATATACAATGGTAGAACGTAACATATCGGATGTGATGTCTCTCACTTGTTATGCGATGCTAGAACTAGGTGAGAAATGTTTTTGACAGCTCAAGGTGTCGTCGTTCCTCTTCATTGATGCTCGAGGCGCCTAAATCCGAGTCATTGTCCCTCGCTACTACTGCCTTGTTTCTATTTTCATAGTATAGATTTCACAGTCAAAGTACATTCAGATACAAGAATCTTTCACCATTTACATTTATAAATATTGTGTTACAGTACTTACAAAATCTAATCAAAGTAACAATTAAATAAAAATTAACACAGTACAGTCTTAGTGGAATATTCGTTTATAGCTCCATTTTTATACCTGATTACTGCAAATAACATTTCACTACTACACATTTTCTGGTAATTATCTCATTTGAATGTTCTTGAAATTCACGTATAGCCACTTAATTACAATCACTTTGTATATACCCAATATAACTGAATGGACATTCTATCTGTGTAATTTCTTTAACGCTGAATAATCTATCAATTGCTCTTGATACTTTATTAACTGCTTTAATAACCTGTCCTCTTTACCTTAATTAATCATTAATTATTCACCTAAATGGTCTAATATCACATCAATTTAATAAAACTATAACATTATATAAAAATATAATTTTTTAAATTGTATAAATTTTTTTAATATTTATTGCATGAAATGGGATTTAAAAAAAATTTTTTTCTTCACTAATACAGTATATAAATTGATCAAAAATATAGTATTCATAAAAACGTCATATATGTATTCTATAAGTGATAGTCCTTTTGGATGATAAGAGCTTAAATGTAAATAGTTGAGTTATGAAAAGAAATTTTATAAGAGAAAGTGAGAATAGCGCCCAAAGGAGGACTACTATAAAAGAATATAATGCATGAAGACTGTTTGATACATCATTGGTAAGAAAACCAGTATCAGACCAAAGTGCATTTCATATTTTTAAAAGAGTTGCATTGAAAAGCAAAGATATGTGAGATATGCTTCTATAGGTTTGTTCCGAATGAAGAATAAATTTCAAATAACGTTGACATGAATTTGGTTTAGGTTGAAGTGGATTTCTGAAAGATTTTCCTAAGGCTTAAAAGCATCAGTATCCTTCTTCCATATCAGGTTATTTTATATATGTTTTTTAAAATATAATACTTAAAACTCATTAATCAGGAACATTTTATTTTTTCAGATAGACTTGGTGCGAAAATAAAATTAATTTCCTTTAATATTAAGTGTTAAAGACTTAATGACTTCATTATAAAAATGTTACATAAATATTAATCATATATCTTTCATACATTTTAGTATTGATAAATTCTCAATATTTTTTCAGTATTTTTATATTCTACAGCTAGAAATTTATTTGATAATTTTTAAAGTAAAATATTAATTATTTTCTTAATACTTTTTATTAAAATTTTGAAAATTTTATAATATATTCTCTTTTAACTATACTTTATAATTAAAAGAAGTTTAAGACTTGTTATATAAATATTTAAATTTAGGAAAACAATCTTAGAAAATTGTTTAAAATAAATAAATATATACATATATAAGTTTTCTTATCGTTAAAGTAAACAAATTTTGAACGAAAAAGATGTTTTTAATTATGAAAATTACGATAGATTAATAAATGTAAGAAAGAAGAAAATTTAAAAATTTCTTTATCGTGCATAATATATGAAATTGAATTGATTATTTATAAAAAGATTCAACTTATAAATTTATAAAGAAAAATTTTTCTATTATAAAAAATCTTTTCCATCATTAATACGTTACTTAAAGGAAGTTTTCTTTTTATTTTCTGTAATAACTAAATCTTGTTTACTTAAATTGCAGGATATTATGTGTAGATTTATAACAGAAATAATTTTTATAAGAAACGAAGCGAATTAATAGATTTAAAAACTAAAAAAAAATATTAGACTATTTTTAAGTAACATCTACTAGTATAATCAACTTTATTAGTGTTATCGAATAAAATTTTATTAATATTTAAGCAAATTACTTATAGACTATATTATAGAATTGAAAAATAGATTCTTAATTCCTTTTTTTAAATTAATAAAATATATTTTTGAGTCTATTTTATAAATTAAAAATCTCAAAAACTTATATTTTCTTTATTTTTATTAAAAAATAAATATTAATTTTTAGATAAACAAGTTTATATTCAAATGAATTTATCCAAAAAATTCTACCAATAAACGGGCAAAAATTATTGTGAAATCGTCATAATTCAAGGCTGCAATTTTTAATTATATTTTTAATTTATTTAATTTAAAATATATGCTCTCGATCTCAAATTAGTAGTGTCTTGTTCCTGTAAGTCATACTTTCCTGATAACAACAGAGTCATGCCGGTCATCTATGTAACTTCTTTCTGAGGAAAATTTTTGAATTGGAATCACGTAAATATCGGTTTAGACCGGACATTCGTATATACTTAATCGTGTCTCCTACGATTAAGCTTTCCATATCTGGTCTCGACTTTCATCTATCTAATACGATTCTCGAGATTATGGAAGGACTGACAGACAAACAGACAGAAAAACAGACGACAGTGAGAATTTATACGTCTAAATCTTTTAACATTGCAGCTCAATAAAAAAAATTCAATAAAAGTTGTGCTTTTTTCTGATGTGTTAACTCTTTGATGCATGCATTATTCGTCTCATTTTATTTATATCCTGTAAACTTGCTACAAAAATAGCTACTTTCCTCATCTGATTAAAGTATCCTACTCACTTATCGGCTTTACACTCTCGGAATACAACAAATCATCAGATACAGTCAAGTGGACAGTACGTGACACTATCTGGTGGTTTAGAATGGCGAAAATGATATTGACCCGATGCAAAGTAGTTTTTCGCACTTCTGTAAATTAAAAAAAAATAGTTACACTGAAAAGAACTGCCAACAAAGCACATTTATTACAGAAAATGTGAAAAAGTTATTATTTCCATACAAAAAAAGCATCATTACGATAAATATATATGTAAATTCATTGCTATATATATAAATAAAGAGCTGTATTTTAATAAATAATGTAGCAATAAAATTTTAATGTTTATAATTGAGACATCTTTAGAGGAGTTGAAGCGAACAGAAAATAATGGAGAACATGTCAAAGTTGTCTAAGTACAATCGTCATACGAAAAAAAAGGAAGGAAGAAAAAAAATCTCGATAAGTTACCTAAGGCAATTCCATTGCAGTTATCTTCTATGTGATGACTTCAGATGACCAAAATATTGAATGACAGCATCAATTTACCACGACTGATTTGAACAAGATATAAAGGAAAAAAGTAAGATATTAAAGTAAATACTACAAAAATAACCAATTATATACTATTTAAGATATAATTATAGTTTGATGCGAGTTGAGAGTGATGTTCTCGTTTTAAATTTCCATAAAGAGCGAGACAAAAGAGGCGAAGAGAAATTATTTTTCTTAACGTTACATCCAACATATCATTATCGAATTTTAACACTAATGAAAGAACTTAGCCGTTAAGACATTTGTCTCGAAAATAAAAGTTGTAGAGGGAAAACAGTGGTGTACATTATTTAAATGCTGTAAGCTGTAGCCATTACACGAACAAGGTGGTTACTTTCTGCCTTAGTAATCGTATAACATCTGACTACAAGGTAAAGAAATAGTAGAAAATGTCACAATACAATCAACTTTTTCCCCGACTTTCTTGCTCATTAAACCGAAAAGGAGAGAAAATGACGACAATCAATCTAGCAAAATAACAAAAATACTAAAGGAAAAAAATATTCTAAAACTACTTTACATGACGACAACCGTATGCGGAATGATAATTATCAAGCTAATTACTTTAGTTAATGACTCAACTGCGCCACTTACACTGTAGATATTGTGTTTTTGTATCAGTTTAACTAAGCACAGAAACTACTTTCATATACATAAAACCAATTTTTTTTCTTTACATTGGATTAACTCTACACATAGACATAAATACTTATCTCTTTTGCTTTATTATCATTTTCATTATTTACATTTATAAAACTAAATAATATAAATTTAACTTGTCAGAATGGGAGAGGAATTTTTAAAAGAAAGTAAAATTAATGTCTTTCTTAGATAATAAAAATTTTGCTGGTAGAAAAGGACGGAAATGTCACAATTCATTAAGCAACAAATTTCATTTTTTTTCTATAAAAGAAATGAAAATGTTAAAAAATGATAAGTTTCTCTTGATGCGGTTTTAAAAATGTGATGTATAACAACTTAATTAATTTATGTAATAAAATATTTTAATAAACAAATTAAAATTTTATCTACTTAAACAATATACGAATTTTTGTATTTGAATAAGTTTAATAATGAATACTTTAATAATTATTATACAAAGAAAAGTTTAAGTGAAAATCTAGACTTAATTGTTGATCTTAATGTTATTATCCATAAATTTTGCATTTGTAAGGTAATTTGGTAAAGTCCTTATCACCTCTTAAATGTGTAATTATAACTATCAAGAAATCTCTTATTTTATCTTATTCAAAAGCTTTGCTCTTATATGTTGATGTTGTCATTGTTATAGCCGCTGAATTAATGCCCATTTTCTGTCGCTGGTAATTATAAATATTTAGTTAATTAACATTAATTGAAAAATAAATTTATCCTTAATTAATTTAAAATATAATTTCAATGTTTTGAAATTATTGTTTCCAATATTTTTGTCAAAAGTAATTTCGTATAGAAAATTTTCTGTGTAAATGTTTTATTTATATATTGGAATAGCAATAAAAAGAGGATGAACCACAGATAATAAAAGCATAATAATCGATTTTTCAATGGTTTGTCTCATTTAGAATTGAAAAAATGATGATTATTTCAATAATATTCAATAAAAGGAATATTAACTCAAATTTTACTTTGTATTTACTCCACTTCCATCAGATAATATATTGAAAAATTGAAACCAATAATCTGTTTTGTTTGCTTTAAAGATTCTTCTTCTTAATAATATGAAGCAATTCAATATTATTTTATTTTTAATTTCAAAATTCTTCGTTTTACTTGTACAAGCGAGCGCTATAAACAAGCGTAATGTTTGCTTTCCGGCAATACAAATGGTAAGAAAAATGGGGAAAAAATCGATATATTTTATAATCTAAGATAAATAAAAGGATGTGTAATAATAATGACTTTAATTTGATAAATTTATATTAATTACATAATAAAAATGGCTAGATAAAGGTAATTTAAAATTTATTAAAATGTAAGTAAATTACAAAAACATTTTCTTTTTTTGTGATGAATTTATTAAATTTATGAAAGTTTTAGTTATATAATAAAAAATAAATGCTAAACAAATATATTAATTTTTTAAAAAGCTACTATTGTTATTAATATAATAAAATCTTGTGAGAAAGCTTCAAAAATTATGCCCTAGACAAATGCTGTCTACACAGTTGATATTGGCTTGCCTAAGATTTACCATTTCTTCCGCTCCAAGAAATATTTCTTTTGATTACAATAGATACACTTAGAAAAAAGGCGATCTACTCTTGTCCATCTATCACCCTTAACATGCAATTTACTTCGGTTGTCCAACTTACACGTCATTGTATAGACAACTACGTAAACCTCGAGAGGAAATCCGAAAAAAGTAAATGCAAAAGAGAACAACTCGTTTTACTACAGGATTTCCGTAGCATACTTCAAAGAATTTCTCTCTTGTTTCATTTCTTGAGTTTTCTATATTTATACACTAAAAAGGATGAAATGTTTCTATACATTTGATTCAAAAGTAAAATCATTGCATTACCTTCGATATACGAAAATAAAGACAACTTTATAATATTTTAAATGAATCCAAAATCTCTATTTATTAAAATAAAATGTTTTTTTTTTTTGTTTTTCCCTTATTATTTTTATTTAAAAAATTTAAATCTAAATACATGTTTATATTTAAAAATATATATATATAAATTGAATAAAAGTTATTATAAAAATGGAAATAAAAATATTACAGCAATGAAACGAGTAGGAGTATTTTTGTGGCAGAATAAATATTATTTATAAAAAAATTATTATTCCTTCGATGTTTGTCTCTTAAGGATATTGCCGAACGTAAAACGAACAATATATGTCTAACAATCTTCTTTTATATGTTTAACATTACTGAGTTACAGCAACGTTTTTTCCTTAATTTCTTTCTCTATCACATAATTGTATAAATAGCATGTTAGAGATGGAATCCACTGAAGATACCCAGTGTAGATATGCTGCACGGAATGGACACAGATGCCTGCGAGGGTAATACTGTAAGAGATATGATACTATCCATTCGGATAGATATACGGGTGCTGCTATTTGTAACTGTGCCTGATCGTAATCCCGTGAGTACCGTTCGCACTATGGTTCTTACTCTAGGCTGTTGATGACGACAGATATAATATCTTCCGAGAGAAAAGTGAAAGAAAACTCTAACTTGTCTATATGTTCCTATGTGGTTACTACTTTTTTCCCTTCTCTTACATTTCTTTAATAACTATAAAACACGAAAGAGATCATAAGTATTTATAACAGAGCAGGTGTTGTGTGATAAGAACATTAATCTGTGCATATTTTGGTAGATATATATCATAACCATAAAAAGATATATATTCAACTTTCCTCCTACTTCTTCGATCTTTTATTAAAGATAAAAATCAAATATATGTAAGAATAATAAATCTGCATATATCATAAATGCATATTTGAATAATAAATTTTTGTATTAAAAACATAATCAATCTTTTTAAAAGTGATCAATCAAATATAAAAAGTTTTCCGAACTATCGATCTAACGAATAAGAAGTTTGACAAATAGATTTTCAAATTTAAATAGATGATGTCTCTTTGTTTGCATTTTTAATTTATTTAATACTTTTAAAAAATGTAAGTACAGCGAAAAGAGTTGTCGAACTAATTCTTAAGATTTAAGATGTAAATAACAGGTGTTAAAGCTTTTAATGCACAAGGTTTAAAAGTAGATGCTGACCTGTGTAATACTTATTTGTGTGAAAGATATAAATGTAAGAAAATCTCAAAAAATCTAAGAAGTAATTACCGTTTTAGGAAAAAAAATAGGTCAAACCTTGAATAAGAAATTCGAATTCTAGCAAAAAAAAGAAAAAAAAAATCGGGAAGTAAATTAAGAAAATTTTAGCAAATTGATCGTTGTCATACTTTTCTTTTTAACTACATTGATCAATAACTATAAATGTTAAATAATATAGAAAATTTTAATAACTCTATATCATTCTCGAATTAAATCATTTATGTTATGAAAAAACGTATAATCTCTATCGTTTTTTTTTTAAATTTTTTAGATATTTAAAATGCAATTATCTTAAAACCACATTAGAATATTTGGAATTATATTTTTGTTGATGTAAGAACTCTGTGAATTTTCTAAAAATTTATATTTTTTTATTTATTGAATCGCAATTATTTGCAATTTAAAAGTATTTAAATCATTAAACAATATATAAATATTTTTCTTACTTATTTAATCGATAATTATTTAAAATTTATTTTTTGACAGAAATTTTCTAATCAATTCGATTTTACTTAATTAATATTAGATTTTTTTTCGTTTAACAAAAGAATGAAAAATTATTTTAGTAATTAATAAAATTTATTTGACCGAGATAATAACAGGTAATTTACAAATGAAAAATGCACTTTATCTACATCACATCCCATTTAACTTTATCATATTTAAAATTTAACAAAAGAAGAAGATCACACATCGAACGTGTTATAATTATATATACACAAGAAATTCTATAATATACATCAATCACGTGTGGTCTTTTAAAGAAATTGGAAATAAGTACAGTGAACAAACCTGAAATTACGGATAAACAATCTTTGGGATGCCAATATATAAAGAAAGTTAGAGAAGATCTACAAGTGATAACGCATATATCAAGTTGACGCAAGGGAACAATTCGTTATACGGTTCGATGATTTATATAACAGAAACTTTGTACCTAGTTTACGAACACTGTGATCAAGATAAGATCGATAATAGTATGCCGAACTGAGAGAAAAACACTACTTTCTCTTTCGTGACACGTCTTATCATTAATATCTTACACCGCTTTGACTTCTGTTGTGAACCAGACAGGATTGGAAGGAGTGAAGTCTCCAACGAAAAGTTGATTGTCTAAATCGATGTAACCAAAACATGCTAAAGGTTTATTCCTTACTTTACACAAATGGTTAGCAATATTTTTTCCCTCTTCCTAACTCTAAGCATATTAGATGTTACACTTTGTGAAAATTGGAAGGTCATGTTTGAAAAGTCAAAGAGGAGAAGCTGTCAAAACTTGAAATGACGTTAAAAGGAAAGTACTTAGAGAAACTTCCCTTTTTCGAACCACATATTTTTTACTATTTTATTCAGATTTGTTTCGGATATTGCTTTCGTAAATATCAATATAAATAAATGTATATATTTTGCATGATTATATTCGTATAATCCTATCGAAATGTATCTATTTAATCATCCAAGTTAGTCTCAGATGATGCAATCATATTAATAAAATATAGATATTATGAAACTAAACTATGATGTTTTTTTTAACATTTAAGTTTCTTATTAAATAAGTAAACAGATATTTTAATATATAAAATATTTAAATATTTATTACACGTAAACAAAATTATAATTTATTTATTTATTTTTTCTTTTTATACTTAAATAGAAATATATTAAATTAGAAAAATGTATTCATTCTTTATTACGGCAATATACTTTAATGGTTTAATTATCACAAATAATTAAAACATGCAAATAACTAATTATTCTAATCATATCTTANATTATGTGATGTATGATCATAAACAAGCAAAAAATCATTAGCAAATATATTTTGTAACTCTTGACATTTATTAGATATATAATCCTACATAATCTCAAAATATCTCTTTTTTTGTTTGATTTTTTAAAATAAATATTTTTTAAAGTAATAGAAAAATATCAGTAGTTCTTGTTAGAGAAACTTCAAAGCCTATAAAACTTGTTAGAGTTCTAAGAAAAAGAAAATTCTCTTTGTAAATGTCGCAGATGTACTCTTAAGAATTTTTATTTATCTTAATAATATCAATGTACAGTAAATTTTCTTTGTAGATACATTTCTATATATATAACATCTACTTACTGACATTATCAATAAAAGTACATTATAAAAGTTCTGTCGAATCATTAAAGTATAGACCCAGGAATATAATTTTTGTTGTTTAAGCAAACAATTGTAACTTTATATAAAACAAATATAATTTATATACGTATGAAATTGCTATAAATATTATATAAAAATAAATATACATATACTATTCATTGGGGTTTCATATCGGTAAAGATGTGAAAATAAATGATGTTTACTCAAGTTTCAATTTTGTTCTTCAATAAAATCGTTAAAAATTTTTAAATTCTTTCAAGGATTAAAACAAATAGAGAAGGAAATTTACTATGTATGATTTTAGAAGAATTTTTGAAAATGGTGAAGAAGAAACGTTACACAACTCAGTTTGCAGTATTTAAAATTAATGTCCTACGAAATGTAACATTAATAATTATTAATTAATGTATTAAGAGAAAATAAAAATTCACTGATTTTTTATATAAATATGTATATTTATGTATACAAAGGGGCCAAAGATTTTTCTCTACGAAAATTTAACGAAAGAAAGTGATGAGTATGCTTTGGCTGTTTCATCAAGCGTTCAGTTTCTATTATGTTTTGAGTAGTTAGGACATCAGTAGTAGTGAAAGAGTTTACTTTGTGTATGAAACCATGAATTCGAACCAACAAGCTAACGTGCTGACAACACATTTCTATGGACAGCCCGTGATCATTTTTCAGATAAGCCACGGATTTTTCGACTGGATTTGGCATCGTGCCACGCATCAAAACTGATAAGAATGAATTTTATTTTATCACACATATTCATTTTTATCCATTATTTCTCACATCTATCTATCTATCTATATATATATATATTTATTTATTTTTTCTATTAAAATCCATAACGCGACTTCTACATATAACATATCAATATTACCATGACTGAAAAGTTCGCTACATAAAATCCAACTGAATATAAATTTAAGGAAATGTGCTTCTAAAATAAAATGGAGTTAATGGAAGCTTTAATGCCAAGGGATTACTCTTGATCTCTTTTGTAACAAAGCCTTTCTAAAATTAACTTCTAAAAGTTTAAATGTATCAATACTTTGTTTAATACTAATTTATTAAACACTATTCTAGCTTTGAATAATGAACTATTGATTGATAGTGTTTTTAATCATTTTTTGGAGCTTTGTTTTAATTCTAATTTAAAGAAAAACAAAGTAGCATGAATTTTTGAAAAATATATATATATAAAATATGTTACATTGATTTCTAATGTTAAAACTATCTTCACATCGTTTAAAGTTTTAAATGACTTTACTTGAAAGATTACTCTGAATATTCTAGTTTTTGTATAATACTTCATACGTACGTTTCTAGTTTTTATCTAGAAATGACTTTCGAAAAGTATCCGATAACTTTATTCATTAGATAAACGTAAATCTCGACTTTTTTTTCTTTATGTAAACGATCATTACTATTTTCTAAATTCAGTTCACATCTGAATAATTATCGTGTAGTTGTTATGAATATCTGTACTTGGCTACTCTTCTAAACTCATCGAAATTCCAAAGGAGTTTTGTACGATATATATATATATATATATACGAGTATACTAAAGAAGTAAGAATTTAATATATATATTTTTTTAAATATCTTGAATCTCAGTTAAATAAGGATATACATATATAAGTAAGGATAAGCTTAATTTTTCTTATAACTAGGCAACAATAAAGCGTTAGAATAAAACGTCAAATCAAGTGGCCGGAAATCATTTTGGCAAGTTTTATTGTGGTCATAAATTGCAAAAAAGGGGTCCTAGAATCAGGAAAGAAGTCGAAGGACTCCAGAAAAGTACCAATTTCCTTTCGAACTATTAACTCGAAATCTTTATTGAGTTATACTAAATTTTACAAATTCGTTAATTTGTCACATTTAATCTTTTTCGTCCCCTTTCTCTCACTCCTTTTAATAAATTATGACTCCTAAAGATGCTCTTAAAACAGTTTACATCATTATAAGTGCTCTAATAATTATTTACGGTTTCAATTATTAAAAGTATTAAAAAAAATTATTATCTTTATCTCAACGTATCTGTATGAAAATTTCATTTATTTAATCAAAAAAAATTTTTACTTAAGTAATTTTAAAATTTCTTTATGTAACTTAATTAGATAGAATTTTTCTTAATCGCGTTTTGTTCTTAATTGGATATAATTTGAATATTTAAAAATAATTAAGTTTATTTTTTAAGTGAAGAAAAATACCTTATAAGAATAATTAAACAATTTTTATTTATATGAACTCTCTAATAGCATCTACATAATTACTAGCATTCGTGATAATTTAATAAAGTTATGGATAATCATTTAACTTTCAACTCCACCCAATCTAAATTACACCGATTTTCCTTCCTACTTATCTTTCCAACTAACAACTTCACTAAAGTATAAAATTATTATAAAAATAAACGAAAAATTAATTATATAAAGACTAAGTTAACTATTCTAATTGATAAGAAATAAATAATTTTTTTTTCTTTTCAATTAGAATATTTTACACTACTCTTTATATAATTACTGCAATTTTGTTTGAAAATTGATAATATTTATTATAAATTTGTTATCTGTAAACAATATTTTTTCCTAATTCTTCTTAGTGAAATATCTTCCTAATATAATTTTTAAGTGATTTGTAAGGTAGATAGATATTTATCCATTGCTGTTATATAGGAAGTAGAAGTCGGTGAAGTTTATCTTAATTCTTTGTTATATAAGAAATTCCATTGGCATTCTGTCCATGTTCATTAAGTCAAGCATTTGGATCCAAAACATATGATCTGCTTGGGACTTTCAGCTTTTGTTTTGTGCTTACTTTGATAATATTTTATCTATCTTAGTTATCTTCATGTCGTCTCTTCTTCTTCTTCTACTTCTTGCTTGTTAACGTTGACTCGACAATTTATATTTTTTTTTTTCATTCGATTAATTACATTTTCATCTTCTGGAATATGTAATGTATTCTTAATAAAATTTTACAGCAAAAATTAAACTTCGTAAGATGATTGATAGATATGATACACTGCTTTTGTATAATAATATTTACTAAAATGTATTTAAATAATTAGAAAATCGTTCTTTTTTTTTAAGTTAAACCGCAGTAAGAAAGAAACGTCAAATTGAATGAAATGGGTCGAAAAGAAAATTTGACTTGCGAATAAGAAAATGCAAAAATTGGATTCAATAGATTGGCAAACGTCCATTTGTAGAAGTCAAACGTCGTTTCTTTCTTTACACAATATCCTTTTAGGAGAAATAATGTTCTTCAAAACAAACAAAAATTCTAAACTTATCCTTATGTTTTATATCTTATTTTCTCCCTGATTTGTTTTGGATTATCATTTGTTATTATTATAATTCATAAAACAATATTGTAACATGTCTGCACCGACCATAATTCACGAATTTCCGTTATATTTTGATTTATGAGAAAAAATCATGCCCGCCTTCAACGTAACTTATTGAAATACATCATCCGTTTTATACTGAAATTTATGGAAAAATATTACCACTTCACTATTATAACTCATGAAATAATATCATTTCTGCGCTATCATTATTTATCAGGTAGTAGAATTTCTGTATTTTTATCATTTTTAGTATAGTAGAATTTCACAATATGATAGAAATTGTGTAGTATTTGCCATTATATCATCGCAGTGACATTTATAAATCATTATTAATAATAGTATCTCCGCATCATCATCATCTTTGAGAATATTTACACGTTATCGTTATCATTACTTGTATTAAATCATATTATGAATCAACTATCACTGTTAATAAATTTGCATGGCTTATATGATTTGTGTTTATCCCAAATGAATTTTCCACTTTCCTAGAATAGCAAGTATCAATACAGATAGTAGCATACGTGAGCCATCATCATTCCAGTAGCAACATGCGTGTCATCATCATCCATGCTCCATTATTGGGCTGCAATTTGAAAAATTTGTAGACCTATAAATTTCCACTGTGTGTCTGTCCTTCATTAATCTCGAAAAAGGTGTTAGATAGATGAAAGTGGAGAACAAATATGAAAAGCTTAGAGGCAAAAGACTTTATGTAACTATATACGAACTTCCGATCTAGACGGGAAGTTATGTGTTCTAATTCAATGATTTTCCCCAGAACGTAGTTACATAGATGATCGGCGTGACCCTGTTGTTATCAGGAAAAGTATGATGTACAGGGGCACGACACTACTAATTTGAGGTGGAGAGCATATATTTTAAATTAAATAAATGACAAATATGATTAAAAATTGCACAATGTCAGAATAATTTTTTACTCGTTTCTTTTATAAAACTATCATCCTTACAATATCCAAATTTATAAAACATTTATTTTTAAAGTTATTTTCTACAGATTTATAAGCATAACATTTCGTTACACGGAAACAAATAAAGTATTTGACTGATTTATTGATATGTATAAACTATATAGCAAAAAACAAGTCTGTATAAAATGCAGTAATATTTTATAAATATTATTTATCCATAGTGAAAGTTTTAAAATATTTTATATTTAATTATTTAAAAAGAGAGAGAGAGATTCCTAGTAGAATAAATATAATAAGATATACTTTACTAACGAGAAAGAAATATCGTGAAGAGAAAGGAGGAGGATGGTTAGTTTTTTATTTATTTATTTTATTTTACCATGTCATGTCTCTCTGGGAGATAAATCGAATGCAAATTTGTCGTCCTTTAATAAGATGCTGTTATTGATAAAGCACGTATCGATTTTACTAACATTCTCTATCTTCAAGCAAAATATCAAATCTCGGTCACCTCAACATTTACAACACTTTTGTAACTTTACGTGTATACATGAATCATATCTCAACAGCGACGACAGTAATCCTAGACTGATACGTGGCGTCGAGGACAAAATGCCACCAGGATATATTTTAACAACAATCATTTTTACTTAGAAAAGGCATTTCTACAACTTCTACACCTTTTATATGTAATTTATCTTTTAACTTTTAAATTGGTTTAACCTTAAACAGTAAAATGCATTTCACTAAAGTAACACTACATGATTTATATGCAAATTGATATATATATAATGTGTATGTGTGTAATTTTTAAATGTAGAAAATTATACTAAATGTAATTTAGTTCTTATTTTAATTTTCGGTTTTTGCATAATCTGTTTAAGTAGTTACTCTGATAAAATTTTACTGTAATTTATTCAGTAATTAACCTTAATAAATATGTAAAAATATGTAAACAAAAGCGAGTTTGAAAGTTTATTTATAATAATTATAATAGTCAGATTACCATCTTACTAGAGAATTTAACGATTATAAGAGGAATTTTTAAGACATATTTTAACTGGACAACTTTAAATACTCTTAAATTTTTTTATTTAAATATGGTTTAAAAGAAGTTTTTCCTTCTTAAAGTGATCCAATAATAAATATTATTATAAATAATTCAACCATAATATAACATGGAAGAATTTAAAAGTATCTGTTTCATCTTCATCCTTGACTATAAAAGTACATATCTATTGTTTTTGATCTTATCCAGGGTAAACAAGGCATAGATTTAGAATCCTGTTTTTTACCATAAGAATTTATTTTAGTACAAGTTTCTATATTTATTGTAGCAGAAGTTTTAGGATAGTAAAATTGGGTATTCAGTTTAAACTTTTATTGCATCATAACATGATCTATCAAACGTAAATGCTCCCCCCTTCTTTTGAAAATATTTATCTTATTTATCGCGATATCTGGTTTTTTAAACGTCAGAAATGTATATATATAACAATTTACACTAAACACGGATATTAAATTAAGGTTTTTAAACGTGTATTCTTACGAATAATAGTAGACAACCGCATTGCACAATGCTATAAATAAATTTATGAAGACTGGCAATTTCTTTTTATGTGTCTGAAATAAAAGGTTAATCTGTATGTCGATGCGTTTATGTGTCATCTAAATAACATCTGTAACGATAAACTTCGTAAATGAGATGTCAGGACGAAGCTTATGATCAAATAGGTCAGAGGATTCGCTATTCTGATGCTATAAGGTTGAACATAGGTGAAGAATTACATAGCTTATTTTTCATATAATAGAAGGAAACTACTAAATAATTCTATTCAATTTTAAATATATATATTTATATTTTTTAAGTGAAAGAATCACTTTTACTTATTGTATAACTATAACATCATGTATATTAAATTTAAAAAAAATTGAATTTAAAACATCATTATCCCTTATCATGCACTTGAACTTTCTACTTTTGTGTCGTCTTATCGATAATTTTATTGTTAGCAGGTGATTTATTAGACACTTTGTAACTCTATACTTAATCGGATACTCAGCTGAAAATCAATTTTTCAAATTGAGATTGAAAATGGTGTGAAAAATAAATAACTTAACGAAAATAAAAAGAAAAGAAAAAAGTTACTTTCACATTAAAAAATTATTTTAACAAGTTTTTTTATATTTTGAAATATTCTAAACATTTATTTTATATCCCTGGAAATCTATCAAACTTTCAACTCTATATATTATAGATGAAAAATAAAATTTTACGTTTGTAACGAAGGCATAATTAAAGCAATCTTAAGAGATAAATTGAAGTGTATTACACTCTTTTAATTACTTTAATTCACCTTTTAAAGTAATTATTCTTCTCTATTAATCCGATATCTCTTTTACAATTTACTTCACAATGATCTCTTCTGACTTTTTATCATCCATAAAGGTCATCAAAACTTCACTATCTATATATCGATTTGATTCACAAAAACATCCATAGATGATTGTGCGCTTCTATCACATTGCAATTCATCAAGAAACGATATTTCTTTTTACTAAAAATATCCACTAAATATCTTCTTATTTTTTTTTATTTCAAACTTTTCTTTGCCTTCTTCGTATGCTTTTTCATTCATTAGTCAGTCATTTTTTACTCTCTGTGACCGAAAATTTTACTACTTTTATTCTTCATTGTATGCAAATAGTGGTTCTAAAAAGTTATTATTTTTTTTTAAATAAAGATTCGAGAATAAAACTTTTAAAAAGAATAATAATTGTTTAAATGTTTCTATTTTATAAAGAAATATTTGATTATTTTTATAAATTTTTACTTATTTTACTCAATTTTAATTATTTTTAAACTTTGTACAACTTTTTTTATAAGAAACTACATTAAAAAATAATTTTCTTTATAAATAAAGTAAAAATATTTATATTGTAGAGAAAAAAATGTTTCTAACACTGTGTTAAGAATTTAAAAAAATTAAAAAGAAATTATATGATTAATTATTTCTATTATTTATTTAATTACTTAGAACATAATTACTCTCATAGGATTCAAACTAATTTTAATTTTTTACAGCATTAAGAACGGTATCATTTACATTTACTTTTGTAGCATTCATTTAAAAATGGCTAATGAATTCTTTAATTTATTTTTCTAAAAATTTCTTTTTTTACATATAAAGCTTTAAGTTTGGTTTAAATAATTAAAATCATATTTTTCTCCTCAAACAATTCATTTTAGATGTTTTTCCTTCTAATAAAAAAATAAGAAAGTACATTATCTAGCTTTTTAAAAAATAAAATTTAATCTTACAAAGTTTAATATTTTAAGCATGATATCACATATATGTGTGTGTTATAATTGATATAACCCAAAGTATTTTATACAAAATCACCTGTCTAAGTTTAAAATATAGAAACATATATTGGGAATGAACAAATAAAATACATTGAATAAAATATATCACTTGGGAAACGAATGCCTTAAGAGGTAAGCCACATTGTAAAAGATTTTTCTTTTGATTCCTCCTAAAATAGGGCATTGAACTGAAAAAAAACAGAAAGAAACAGGAACACTTGTCCACTTTGCCCATCCTTCTGCAGACCATTGATTTTTCTTTCTCTAATCGAATCATGCAGAAGACAGGCCAATATCAGTTAAAATATTCAATAATGACATTATCTAATATTGTTTTTTTTTTAAACTTCTGTGTATTTCTACCTTTCTTCTTCTTTAAAATATCAACATTTTGCTACTTTTTAATGAATTTATGATCATTTCTTAATGGTTTTATTCTTCCGGTCCTTATGTAAAAAATAATCTAATATTGAACCTAAAAAAACTATTTAAATGTAGAAATGCAATTACATATTAAGAAACAGAAGTAAATGTTCATTTTTGTATAGTTCTACACAAAACAGTACATATGAATATGGTAGAATGTTTCTTTACTCATAAATCAGCCCCATAAAAGTCAAAAACATGACAATGAGATTATACGTTTACTTTATGATGGACGTATTACTCATTATTTATTTTTTATAAAGTAATTTTAAATGTGTATTGAATTGTCAATATATATATATAAAGCAGCATATAAAGTATTTTTATATAATAAAAAAACTAATAATCAATAACTTTAACATTGCTACTGATAGGAGGAATTTGAAAAGATTCTTTATTTTTTCCATTACTTAATTTTTTCTCTACTTAATTGAGTTATTTATCATCATTCAATAGAGTTAATTCACTTAAATGTTATTAAAATATTTTAAAAAAAATACTTTTTTCAATAAATCAAACAAGATTTACTAAAGTTAACATACATTAAAATAAGAAGAATTATAATTTTAATTTGTATTATTTATAAAAATAAAAGTTACACATAAAGGTTTTAAATTTATTTAGAAAAACACTATTTAAATATAATAAACATAAAGCTTAAGTGTTATTTAATTAATAAATATTATAGTTATTAAAATAATTGGAACAGTTTAAAAAAACTTTAGTGATCAATAAACATATTCGGTTTATATATCTACGGTTTGACGTCAAAATCAATATTGAGTTGAATTCAAAATGAAGGAGAAGGTAATCTTCCAATTCATCGTCTTTGAAGAGTTTATAACCAGACTGACAGTCTAGAATTGAGATTCCTGGATGCACTTTTCCAATAAATTTTTTTTTAAATAAGATTTTTTTTATTATTATTTATATCTTTCAAATATCTCGTATAATAAATTATAATTAATTAAATATTCTAAATTTTATTTTAAAAAATATCAGTGTAAAAACCTTTTTCAATAAATTAAATTTACGTAAATATATAGTGATATGGCTTTATTGACGTTTTAAAATTATATTTGACAAAGAACTTTTATATAAATATTTTCTTTATTAAAAATTATAAACAATTTTATTTAATTTTTATCCTTTTGAGTGAATTGAATAAAACTACTTAATACTTTTTTATTATTATTAAAATATTACTTTAAAAGTTTTAAATAAAGAAAAATGTAGAATAAACTATCGTATAGAAATCTATAAGAAAAATACTTAAGATAAAATTTTATAAACTGGAAATTATTATTTTTTAAATTGAAATGATAATAATAATAATAATAAATGTTCACATTTAATTTATTTGTTTTTATTTGTCTTTTTATTTTAATAATATATGACATTAAAATTCTTTGTTTATGTAATTTTTATTGATTTAAAACAAACTTTTGTATTATAAAATGAAGGATAAAATTTGTAAAAATTTTCTTCTTCTACTTCTGCATAGTTGTAAACATTCAACAACCTAAATTCTTTACTTTATCAACAGAAAGTATAAAAAAAGAAAGTTGGATTAGAAAAGAGTAAAAGTTTAATATTTGTACATCTAAGTGCTTGTCATGTGAAAGAAACTGTAGAAAACAACGTTATTTTTAAGAAGAGGATATAAAATATCAAATAACAAGATATATTTTATCTAAAAAATATTATATAATATTTTTAACAATAAGTATTTATTACAAACAATAAAGTTTTAAGGATTTTTCTCATTGTTATATTTAATTAGAATGTTTTTAACATGTATTCTTTTATATAAAAAATTTCTTTATTAATTTTCTTTTATTTTTTGATCTACAAAAAATCAAAACTTCGCTCTTTTAAAAAAATAAAAATGTGTTATTTTCATCTAAAATATAAATGATTTTTTTCCTGTAAATAATAAAATGAAATATAGATGATGTAGTTAAATATTTAAATAAATATTTATATCCATAATAAAGTTTGAATCATTTAAATACTTATAGGATTTTTGATATCAAAAGAAATGTTTGAAGATAGAAAATTGAAATTTTTATATAAATTGACTGAAATATTGATTGAAGAGTGATCTTATCAAACGATAAATTCAGTTTTACTATGACAGGTATACATATACTGTATATATATGGATAAGTTCATGAATATTTTACATTTGAGGAATATTTCTGTAATGTTTTTAAAAGCACAAAATAATTTTTTCATAAAAATAACTTTATTATACATTTTTTTTACAAAGAAGAATGCAAATGGAAAATATTTACACAATTTAAAAATTATGTTTACTTCAATTTAATATATTTTAGGTTTTTTTTAAAATATGCACACATTTATTNATAATAAATGTTCACATTTAATTTATTTGTTTTTATTTGTCTTTTTATTTTAATAATATATGACATTAAAATTCTTTGTTTATGTAATTTTTATTGATTTAAAACAAACTTTTGTATTATAAAATGAAGGATAAAATTTGTAAAAATTTTCTTCTTCTACTTCTGCATAGTTGTAAACATTCAACAACCTAAATTCTTTACTTTATCAACAGAAAGTATAAAAAAAGAAAGTTGGATTAGAAAAGAGTAAAAGTTTAATATTTGTACATCTAAGTGCTTGTCATGTGAAAGAAACTGTAGAAAACAACGTTATTTTTAAGAAGAGGATATAAAATATCAAATAACAAGATATATTTTATCTA
>NW_019384950.1:389328-395546 GCF_000671375.1 Centruroides sculpturatus | reverse complement strand
CACAAAAATAGAAACTTTTAAGAATTTATAGATCTTATACAGGATGTTAGCAAACATCTCTGGCTGAATTTTTTTAAATAATTGACTAGGGAATCTGCCAGATTATATCCAGCTATAACATGGCTACTATTTAATTATTAATAATCTGGTAATCATTTTGCCGTAATCAAAAATCAGTTGTTTATATTTATTTCAAAAATTAGTAAGGCATCACTGTAGACCCAACCTTTTTCTTATATTTTAAGAAAAACTTTTTCCGTCATTGACTCTTTTCAATATTATACAGACACACAAGCACAAATACCTGATCTATTTTAATCAATCCGCTGAAATAAATCAGAAAATATGCATCCTACTAAATGAAAATGCTAACTTAGAACCCCGTGAAGTCTATTGATTTCATCATAATGGTTTCATTTTCACAAATTGCAGTGTTAACTTCATTTTCTTAAATGGGAACCCTCATTTTTTATTGCATACAAATACGAGTCACTTAGATTTTACAAATACGTGAGCCGTTCACAGCCCGGTACACATATTTGTAAAATCTAAGTGACTCATACAACACGGAATTATCTTCCGTATTATGGGGGGTCTACTGTATTCTGCATCAAAAATAAATTTTTATCTAAAACTTTTTTTTACAAATAATGAACTTTAACACACTGTGGCACTAGTTTTTGTATAAGCCATCAAGTGTGTGATAAAGAGGAAATATTGACCTTGATTCCACCAAATAATAGTTTTCTAGTAATTTTTTAACCATTTTTCTTCCTTTTTTTTTTCAGCAACCTTCATAGATATCTATAGATTCACGTGTGCCCCATACGGCGACCACCTAAGACTTTAAAAGCTCATAACTTCTGGTAAGTGCAACTTTAAAAAAATGTTTTTGACATAGAATTGTATATGTGCAATAAATAAATAAGGGTTTCCTTTTAAGAATGTGGAATTGACCTCATTTTCACCACTTGTAGCACCTTCTATTATAAAACTTGATAGGCTTTAAAGGGACACAAGATGGGACTAACATTTTTGGTTTTTTGAATTATTTCAGTGGTTTGATTAAAATAGACCACCTTGTACATATACAACAGACCTTTTTACATAATTTTTTACACTCAATTAAATTTAGGAAGATGGCTTTTAAAAATTATGTTTAATGTTTTTAATAGATAAAAAATTTATTAAAAAATATTAAGAAAAATTATTATTAACTTTTTGTATTTACCAAATTCAGGTATTGAACTTCTTAAAAATATTAAATTTTGATAAAACTTTGTAGTTATCTTTTTCACTTTCATCTTGGATAAAAAGTTGAGAATGTTAAAATAATCGTAAACTGGTATTAAAAGACTTTAAAATCATTACTTTATGTTGTTTTATTTTTCTCATAAAAGCGTTATGATCTTCCGATTCTCATCAGTATGTTATTACACATCATAGGACAGTTTTGCCTATAAACAATAAGTACTGTTATAAAATTACAAAGGCATATTTAAGTTTTTTTTTTTAAAATATAACTGCTGCTTTACAAAATTTCTCATGATATTCAAGTTTTTGTGTCTGCACCATCTACAATCTTATACCATTCTGGTGACACATTTATACCCGTATTTAAATTTAAGAGAGAAAAATGTAAAGTTACTAATTTTTTTTATAATAGCAAAATGTTCTCTTATTTTCCTCTTTTTTCTAACTACAAAGTTTTATCAAAATTTATATATCTTTAATATAATTTTAAGTAAATTTTTTTTTATATTTGCAAAAGATTATCCACCTATTCTCAAGTGGATCATTGAACTATTACCTTTTAGTGCATTTCAAAATGTCAAATGGGATTCCAGAACAGGCTATCAAATATGACAGGTAAGTGCCTCACTACATAACACGAATGCAATGTGAGAGAGGTTGAATATGCAATTATGTTTCGGTTAGCAAATAATTTGATTTAATAAAGATATCAAACACTTAAAGAACAAAACACTATAGATGTTTGCACATCCCATTTATTGTGCTGAAGAAGATATAAGCCTACATTGTATACTATCTTTTCTCAGCTGCTTTCTGCACAGCTTTTCACATGTCTGTTTTGGCAGCATTTGCTCGGAATGTATTGTTGCACATATTTTCATCAATGGCTGTATGCATAAACCTTCAATTTAAGAAAGCCCACAGGAAAAACTCCATAGTTCCACCTTGTTGAAACATATAGAAAACATGCCATTGTAGCATTTGTATACTATGAACTTTTTTAATGTTTATTCAACATGTTAACCATCATAAAGTACCACTTGCAGAACTTGCTAAAAATTTCCCTTGGTGCTTCAAAGTACAAGATTTTGTATCACAATGACTAATTATATAATATGCTCTGTGAACTGCCAGTAGTATCTCAAAGCATTTCTGTAAACATAGTTTTAATTAAAAAAAATAATGCAAAACAAACTTGTACCAACCTTCAAGTCAGGCACAGTATATGCAACTCACTATGTAAATCCAGCCATCTAACAAGGGGATGGCACAACATTGGAGTCACCAATTTTGATCTAATTCAATGGGGATGCACTATAGTGCATCCCAACAACTGATGTGACAAGCAGTAAAGCACAATACTTGAAAATTGCAAATAATTTATTTTTCTCTTTTAACCTCAAAGCCTTTAAAATTCCTGTCATTTGAAGATTGGCCAATGGCTTGGTGCAGGTGTGCCAGTTCCATAATCATGAGGACAGTGTTTTGAATCTCGGTGGTATCAAATGTAATGCTTTTTTTTTTTTTTAAACTAAAATTTAAAATTACCAAGAATAAAGTGAAAATTAATTATATATATAGAGAGAGAAACTGATTTATTTTTAGAAAACTGCAAATGCACAATAAACAGGGTAATAAAACAATAAAATCCATCTGTTTCAAGTAGGAAGTCAATGTAAAAGCAAGTAACAAATGCTATCTATACAGAAAATGTTTTATTGTTATTCATGTACACTTTGTACTTTGGCAACAAAATCATTGTTTAACTGAAATATGTCTATAATTGTATCTTTGTTTGCTAAAGAAAAAAAGATGGCTATGATATTTTGTGTTGATATCGATAGCATAGAAATGTGTTCTGCAGAATCACTGCATGACAATATTGCAAAATTTACATATTGAGAAAGCATCTTTCAAAATCAATTGCAACTGAAGTATCTTCAAAGGAAGTACAGAAAAAAACATTAAGCACACTGATATTTTCAAATGTGATATGGTACACATGATTCTCCTCCAAATTAGTTGATAGAGAGAAATGTTTTTAAACATTAATCACTAAGTTTGTTTTTCAAGTGACATATGTAAATCATCTTATTGCAAAAATCTACATTTATTCAATGCAGACACTGCAGAAATGTTTTATTTCATGTGCTTCTACAATAATTATCATCCACAAAATTGAGAGCAAACAGATGTTAATGTAATTAATTCATTAATGTTATAGATTTTTATTAATTTTTTTTATACATAAAAATTTATTAAAACATAAAAATTTATTAAAACCGACAAGATTTGAAACACCAACTTCATGATTATGAAGCTACCAGCCACTCTACAAATACTGTAATAGAAATTCTAAAGGTTTTAAGTTTAAGTGATTTGCAATTTTCAACCTCAATTTTCTTGTTTAATTTTGAGTTCTGCTCCTTATGCTTGGTGCACTATAATCTCGTTGAGTTTGATTAAAATTGGTGATCCCGATGTCATGCTGTCTCTTTGGGTTGAATGAAAAAAGTAAAGTTTACCTATAATAAATGTGGTTTAATTAATTAATTGTAAAATTTAAATCAATCATATCAGGTATATTATGCTTTGAGTTTAGGAAAATGTTTATACAATGCCATACAAACATTAAAATGTGATTTGAAATTTTTCAAATGGAACTTTTTAAACTAAAGGATACAAAACATATGAGGCATCCCAAAAGCTGTCGACAACGAAAAATTGCAGGAAATTTGTCAATTGTTAACAAACACCAAAAATATTAAGAGAAACAGCACAACATGATATTCAAGTTTTTGTGTCTGCACCATCTACAATCTTATACCATTCTGGTGACACATTTATACCCGTATTTAAATTTAAGAGATAAAAATGTAAAGTTACTAATTTTTTAAAAGTGAAAAATAATATTGGACTTCACACCGAATATTGGATAAGTAAAGTTGAGAAAATTATCATCTAGGCATTAACAACAAACGTCTTCTTCAGGTTGAAAGAACAGTTCTTTCAACCTGAAGAAGACAAAAATAGTTTCGTTGAAAGAGCTAGTTGTTTGTAGAGGATAACTGTAGGTTGTTAACGCCTAGATGATAATTTTCTCAACTTTACTTACTAATTTTTTTTATAATAGCAAAATGTTCTCTTATTTTCCTCTTTTTTATTATTTTTCTAACTACAAAGTTTTATCAAAATTTATATATCTTTAATATAATTTTAAGTAAATTTTTTTTATATTTGCAAAAGATTATCCACCTATTCTCAAGTGGATCATTGAACTATTACCTTTTAGTGCATTTCAAAATGTCAAATGGGATTCCAGAACAGGCTATCAAATATGACAGGTAAGTGCCTCACTACATAACACGAATGCAATGTGAGAGAGGTTGAATATGCAATTATGTTTCGGTTAGCAAATAATTTGATTTAATAAAGATATCAAACACTTAAAGAACAAAACACTATAGATGTTTGCACATCCCATTTATTGTGCTGAAGAAGATATAAGCCTACATTGTATACTATCTTTTCTCAGCTGCTTTCTGCACAGCTTTTCACATGTCTGTTTTGGCAGCATTTGCTCGGAATATATTGTTGCACATATTTTCATCAATGGCTGTATGCATAAACCTTCAATTTAAGAAAGCCCACAGGAAAAACTCCATAGTTCCACCTTGTTGAAACATATAGAAAACATGCCATTGTAGCATTTGTATACTATGAGCTTTTTTAATGTTTATTCAACATGTTAACCATCATAAAGTACCACTTGCAGAACTTGCTAAAAATTTTCCTTGGTGCTTCAAAGTACAAGATTTTGTATCACAATGACTAATTATATAATATGCTCTGTGAACTGCCAGTAGTATCTCAAAGCATTTCTGTAAACATAGTTTTAATTAAAAAAAATAATGCAAAACAAACTTGTACCAACCTTCAAGTCAGGCACAGTATATGCAACTCACTATGTAAATCCAGCCATCTAACAAGGGGATGGCACAACATTGGAGTCACCAATTTTGATCTAATTCAATGGGGATGCACTATAGTGCATCCCAACAACTGATGTGACAAGCAGTAAAGCACAATACTTGAAAATTGCAAATAATTTATTTTTCTCTTTTAACCTCAAAGCCTTTAAAATTCCTGTCATTTGAAGATTGGCCAATGGCTTGGTGCAGGTGTGCCAGTTCCATAATCATGAGGACAGTGTTTTGAATCTCGGTGGTATCAAATGTTTTTTTTTTTTAAACTAAAATTTAAAATTACCAAGAATAAAGTGAAAATTAATTATATATATAGAGAGAGAAACTGATTTATTTTTAGAAAACTGCAAATGCACAATAAACAGGGTAATAAAACAATAAAATCCATCTGTTTCAAGTAGGAAGTCAATGTAAAAGCAACTAACAAATGCTATCTATACAGAAAATATTTTATTGTTATTCATGTACACTTTGTACTTTGGCAACAAAAT
The DNA here is from genome assembly GCF_000671375.1 of Centruroides sculpturatus. Taxonomy (NCBI): domain Eukaryota; kingdom Metazoa; phylum Arthropoda; class Arachnida; order Scorpiones; family Buthidae; genus Centruroides; species Centruroides sculpturatus. Next base: position 389,815 of record NW_019384950.1, on the reverse strand, counting down.
CATTGTTTAACTGAAATATGTCTATAATTGTATCTTTGTTTGCTAAAGAAAAAAAGATGGCTATGATATTTTGTGTTGATATCGATAGCATAGAAATGTGTTCTGCAGAATCACTGCATGACAATATTGCAAAATTTACATATTGAGAAAGCATCTTTCAAAATCAATTGCAACTGAAGATTCTTCAAAGGAAGTAGAGAAAAAAACATTAAGCACACTGATATTTTCAAATGTGATGTGGTACATATGATTCTCCTCCAAATTAGTTGATAGTGATTAATGTTTAAAAACATTTCTCTCTAACAAGGGAACTGTCGGAGTGTCTTCTAATAAATTTTAATAAAATTTAGTTAATAACTACGTTAAAAGTATACAAACTCTATTTTAAATTTGTAGCATTCACTAAAAGTGTTGATCAGAGTTATTAGCAATCAAATGTTGCACTACTTTATAGTAGTTTAACACAATTACGCAAATTTTTAGAAGT
>NW_019384950.1:356830-382544 GCF_000671375.1 Centruroides sculpturatus | reverse complement strand
AAACAAAAAATTGTAGGATTACTTACCGAGTGTGCATCGTTCGACTACGCCGTTGCTTACGCTCGCTTTCGTGGCAGAGCAGCGCACCAAACGGCGGCCGCGATTTCTGATAAATTATTTTTCTGCGAAAACTTCGTTGAACTTTGGAGACATCATTAATATAAATAATTTTTATGGCCGTTGAATAAGAAATGTTTCTTTCACAAGAAATGTATAAAATTAGTGCTGTATTAGACTTACAGTACCTAATTTACATACTGTACAGACGATAGTAAACTCAACTTACTCGCCTAAACTCTCCATAGTGTGGCGCTGGACGGCGGAAAGTATATATATAATTATAATAAAGTTACAATAAATTAGGTACTGTATATATAATTATATATTAACTTAATTTATATATAATACTGTACAGACGATAGTAAACTCAATTTACCCGCCTAAACTCTCCAGAGCGTGGCGCTGGATGGCAGAAAGTAGTTTGGCTGCCTGATGACGTTTTACCGAATTATAGGAGTTTTTTTACCATGTTTGTACTGATACCATCACAATTTTTTCGCCGTCATATAGGAATCCGAACTATAGGGGGGTCGACTGTATATCAAATTATTCAAACTTCAAGACACCATTAAAAATAAAAATTGCATTATAGTGAACATTTTTTTTTTAGTTAACTGTATAAGTTGGCGACCCCACAGAAAGCCCGTCGCGACCCATAGGTTGGGAACCCGTGCTCTACATGAAAAAGTTTCTGGTTTTTCTTTCGTTCATTCCCACCTGGCAGCTCGAATGCCAATCTTTCGACACCACCTTTACATATATAATCAGAAATCTGGGCCATAGATGTTTAATTAATGTCTCTGGCTTACGGGTACCGAGAAGGCCTTTTTTACCTATCTGTCGTGGATTTGGCCAGACTTACAGCGGGAGTGGTCGGATGGCAAGGGTTGTGGTCCAATGTATCCAGGACACTGTCCGCAAAAGGTTCCCAGGAGTTGCTTGCCCTGAGTCTCTACAGCGTCTGGTCGTCTAACATTCTGAGTTCTTTACAAAATTGAACTTTCTCTGGTTTTCTGATTCTATATAAAGCAGTGATCTGGCAGAAGAGTTCAGGTTTAAATTTGATTACTATGCAATGATGCAACAAAATGAACCAAGACCATGCATACACAGACTAGGATACTAAGTGTTGGCAGTTTTTAGTTTTCCTTCCCTGCATTTCATGGAATGCTATAACTAGAAACCTTACTTATCAATATTCAGTATGCACCATACATGTGTTTAGGTGTATTTATCAAACAACTTCCGACAAATAAAAAATAAAGTCTAATCACACATACCATTTATGAATATTCTAAAATTATCATCAAAATTTTACCTTTCCACCATTTAAATGAACTTCGTCGAAACATTCCATGGCTAACAGGTGATCTATACCGGGATCCAAACCAACTTCATTTACGACAGTTATTCCCGCATTTTCGGCTCTTAAATTTTGAGGATGTTAACACAAAATTTTTATTTTGTTTTTAAACTCTCAAGAGATTTTACTCACTCGTTCTGTAATTGCTTCATTTCGGCTGTCAAGTAACTAGCTGTCACCATATTAGTCTTGTGTTTTATGCAATATTCGGCAATCATTGGATGTAGGGAGTAAGGTAAGAGACTAAAATTAAATAATAAATTATTTTACGAATTCTCTATTTAAAAAAATAATATAGAAACATAACTTTGTAGAATGAGTCATTAAATTTAAGTTGTGTATGCATTAATTTTTTACTGCATTTAATACTATGATTAATTTGATCAATCTTTATTGTATTTTATTTTAAAAATTTTAAAGTATCGAATGAATTGTATTCTTCATTTTTAAAATGGTAAGAGATTTTTTTTTTTCTCCTTAGAATATTCAACAAAGATCGATCAGGCTACTTTACTTCAATCAAACTTTTAACATCCTTGAGCAAAACCATTCATTTTAATGCAATTTTATAATTAAATTAATAGAATTGGCAGTTATTACATAATCTGTATACATACTACTACAACAACAAACTACTACTACTACTAAACTATATGACAAGACTGTATTATCACATTAATACTTACGTTACTAAGAAATGGTTACTAATATAAATGCAGTTGGGAAATTTAGGTTTTTGGAATCTATTTTTGTAAATATTTCAATTTTATCTTGAAACTATACAATTGTTTTTGGAATAGGAATGATAAATCTTTCTGGGAATGTAGGCTAAACTATGCATATTTAAGAGACAATTGATGCATGTTAAAATTTTGGAGATTCAAAATTATATATAAAAAGATAAAGGAATTTGTGTAAAAATTTATTTCAAATTCATGTAAATCTTATTATTATGAAACTGGAAATACAGTAAGACCCCAATTAACACTGCCTTGATTAACGCTGATTCGATATAATGCGGTCTGCTCAAAGTTTAAAAATAAGCTCAAAATTTATGCTTATTCAAATTTTTGCGGCATTTCATTGATTATTCCCAAACATGAACCAATCAGCAAAAGGTGTCAATTCATTGTAGCGCTGTACTTTTCTTAAATCTATGTTTGTTAATTTTGGAAAAAAATATAACATCATGGATGCCAAAGACAATATTGACTTCGCTTGGCAAGAATTAACTGATAAATGCATGAACAAATGAACAAAGTGTGGAAGAAGTTATGGCGGAGGTATTCAAGAATTGTCAACTAGAAGAGCCTATCACTGTATCATTAGGTTGACCAAATTATCAACTTAATCAATACACCAGCACTAGGAGATGTAGACGAGCAGGATATTGAGGAGTTACTGCAGGTTTCTAGTAAGAGCCTTACCAACGACGACCTTCAAGAACTGGCAGAACAAGGAATTTATGTAGAACTGGGAAATAGTGATTCTGAAAACGAAGAACCCAAAAAATTTCTCCACAGATTTCATTAGTAAAAGTTTGGTAACGATAACCGAANAAATATAACCTTTTCAAATTAAGATAATGGCACAAATATTTTGGAAAGAAGTGACAAAAACTTGATTTTTTTTTTAATTTATGGTTAGTTGTTTAATTTTTTAAGATATATAATTTATCTCTAACTAAATATTCTAAAGATCAGAAGTATTTACTTATTTATTTATAATAGTTTTGTATTCTTGTTTATTGATAATTTTTGTAATACTTTTTCTCCATTGAAACAATATTGAATTGTTGAACAATTTATAAAATCAAATTCGTTTTTGAATTTGTTAGTTTTTACATTAACTGTAAAATAGTTTTCATGTAGATGTGACAATCAAATATCTGAAACTGTACATCTATAATTAACCATAAAATTAATATATTTTATAATAAACTAGTGTAAGATCTATTGAGTTTATTTATATTGAATACTGTTGTAAACTATTGATCTAATACTGAACGAACAATTTATATAAGTATATATTTGTTTCTCTAGTCTAGAATAATATTTTTATTGTTTTAGGGGAGAAATGAAACTTTAAAATAATTCCCCCCTCTCCTTGCCTTGTGGGTACTAAGAGGGTTTTTTTCTTTCCATGCCCACAATGAGAGAAACTGGATGGTAAGGATGGACGAAAAATCTTGGGGTTGCTCATCTGGATTTGATCTTGTGTCTTCAGAATGGTAAGTTGATGTCTTAATCTCCAGGCCATTGTTATCATAACAATTCGTCTAATTTTGAAAAACTTAAAAGACCAAAATCGGCTAAACTGAATGAAGCCTAAGATGGAAATAAAGAATGGCTTAAAAGATTTATTAGAGGGCAACAAAGGGGTAAACAATATAAATCCTTCCAAGTATAGAGGAGAATGGGTTCATCGGCATCTTTGTTTTGCATCTGCCCGGTAACTTAAACACAATCAAAGCTCTCTGTCTTGCAGTGGGCTTTCTGACCCTTGGTTGGGTCACAAAAGTTAAATAGTGAGAGAAGATAGTAGGAAGTGATCTGGTTTGGAAAGTTTGTGGGAAAAGGTCATCACTAATATCAATAACATACAAGAGCATCAAGCTTGATAGAGGTTGAGGAAGTAGAAAGAGCTTCCCCTTCTCAAAGAATGGCCACATGTCATGAGAAAGTCACAACAGGTATACCCGATACATTTCTAATAGACAGAAAGCATTACCTGTCTACTTGAAGACAGTGGCACCTCCAAGGGTTGATCTCAAACTCCACTTCTTTCTCTAGCTTCCTGTTCTCTAATTGTATAATGGTAATGCTAAATTGTAAACTAGATGTATATTGTGTGAATTCCTTGTAATGTAAATAAAATTAGTACTAGTTGTATTTGACTTAAATAATTTAATAAATCTGTAGTTTTTCTGGAGAGTCATCACTAGTCAGCAGATAACAAGTAGACTAATTATACATACATTCAGAAAATATTCACTGTCATAAATTCTATTCTACATCTAATTTTTAGTTTTAGTTTCACAATATAAGACTTTCTTAATACAGAGAATGCTATTGTTTAGAATGAATAAAAATCTGTAAAAAAACTTGAATTATCCAATATAAATTTTTTAAAAATTTACATCCATCATCAACAAATTTAATGCAAGATGTCATTGACTCAAAATACGATCATTCTGATTTTCCCATAAAATATAATTATAGACAATACCAAATACCTGTAGAATTAAAATTACTTATATATCAAAAGACTTGTGCAAAACTAGGGAACGAGTCTTTAAAATTCAGTGCAGAAATGAAGATATAATAAACTAAAAACAGAATGCAGTGTAATCCAACAACAACAATTTTATATACAAAAAAATTCCAAAGACTCACCAACAGGTAAAAATGGCAATGGTCATACATTCACTGATGCATAATTTTGCTAAAACAACAGGCCAACCGATCGAATTTCATTTGATCGGCTTTCACCAACATCCACTTTTGCCTACTGTTTTCAAATTCTGTGGTTCCCATCACATTACCATCCTCTGGATAGAAGTTCCCATTTGTGCAAAGACCCGATAAGAATCAGGTGTCGACCATTTACACTTGAAAACAATATCGTAATCCTACTAATGATTTTAGAAATAGGTAGTAGTCTAACCTGGGACTATACTGAATGCATGTACGTAAAAATCATTTCAGCTGTAAGTTCGGAGACAAAATAAATATATGCACGTGGATATATAAACATCTTATTTATCCTGAGATGAAAATCAATTTTACGTTTACTTCTATTTTAACTACAAAATCAGAAATTCAAAACAATTCATAAAAAGCCGAAGTAGATGCCAGCAAGTTAGACTATGCAATTCTAGATTCAGATTTATTTTCTGATTTAAATGCATTAATGTATAATTGCCAAATGAATAAAGTGTTTGCAAATGGCAAAAAAGATAAAGCAATAATCACGTCACAATGAAAGGGTTAACAGTAGCATTCGTCATACGCACAAGCTAGAACTTGGGATGTACAAGGCAAAAGAACAAATCATGCATTTAGTAGTACACATTCTAACTAACCATTGAACATTTTTGTTTCTTAAACTGATATTTAATAAAATTACATAGAACTAAAATCATCATAAATTCAATAAAAATTGAATTTATGAAGAGTTTGGTCTTATTCCATCCATGCCTTGCTCACCAAAAGTTTTTGCTGTGTATCTGTTGATTTGGTAAAGTAGATGTTTCATGATCAAGGCTGTGAAATAGAAAGTCGATCAATCACTTCTGAACTTTTGCTCATTTTTTATAATCTTTTATTAAATTTTAATAATACTTTTTTTCTTACTATTAAAAATATGAAAACTTTATACATTTTCGGGCAACTTTCAAAACTGTAAGTGCAATATAAAAATCGACAATCAGAGTAAGATTATGTATGTTACCTGACGACTAGAGTTGCGTCTTGAATTAAATCTTCTAAAGTTTCGAGACCTTTTGTTACGTCCAGGACGACGGACTCCGTATTTTCTTTTCTTTGTACGAGTGCCTCGCTTTGGTTTTGTAAAGCGGAAGCTGAAATACAGATACAAAAAATATTAGTATAAAAAATTGAATGCAATAAAAATGATAAAATTCAGACTTACCCACTGTGACGTGAATGGTCCTATCTCTGGTTAAATATTCCACTAGAGGACCGGATACGTAACCTGCACCGAGTACTAATACTTTTTTAATTCGTTCGGCGGCTGCCGACTGTGCTTTTTTTTGAGATCTAAAAGAAAGTTATGGCACTTGTAAATTAATCTACAAAGAGTGTTATAGAAAGCACAAAATAATAAATTTAAGTTATGTAATTTTACTGAAGTAACAGTTTCATCTCCACAAGCTAAAACTTACAAAATACATTTAATAAACAGGTCTAGATTTCAAATATAAACTAAAAAGTTTCAATAACGTTGAGAAAAATATATGTAAATAAGTTTTAAAAATTGTACTATGTTTAAACATTGTAACAGAAGTTACATTCTGATGTAAAGATTACAAAAAACCAATTAATATGAGAACTATTAATAATATTTTTTTAAGATTAGAGATTTCATATAAGATCAACTGCAAATTTTTGGCCATTATTGACTTGACCATCAACACCATTAACTATATACGAACTTCCGATGCAAACCGGAAGTCACATTATTTCAATTCAAAAATTTTCCTCTGAAACGTGTTAGATAGATGACCGACATGACTATTGTTAAAGGAAAAGTATGATATACAGGGGTAAGTCACTACTAATTTGAGGTGGAGAGAATATATTTTTAATTTATTTAATTTAAAATTGCAAGTTGGCATCATGACGACATCACAATAAATAATTCCTTGTTCTTATTTACATTCTGTATGAAAGTATGGTTAAGGTATGATAAGATTCTAGCAAGAAGAAACTGAAAATGAAATTTTTGAATAGTTGTATTATTATTTTAAAATGCATACAAGATATACTATTATATTCTATATTGAAAAAATTAAATGTGTCATGAATTTATAAATGATTTCAAAATGAATACTCTTTGCTAAGAGAATAAACATATGACAATACATAGAAAAGCTGAAAAAAAATTTCTGTATAAAGAAAAGTACTAAATCCTAAAAATTAGGAAATACAAATGACAAGCTGGAATAAAATTTGAACAAACAAAACATTCAATTAACGGTAGGAAGAAAAGTTTGACAAACTTATTTAACTATTAAAAACGTATTTATTTATTTATTCTTCTAGGAAAACCTTGATGCAACAACATTCATTTTGAGTGTTTTAAGCTCTTCATTCACCTTAATAAAGTCTATTGTACATATCCTTTTTCACTTAACAAAATTTATATTCAGAACAGAATATGTGCAACAGAACTTTAAAAGGATGACCGAAGAAGAATGCATATCGTAGAATAAAGTCGTTACATCAAGTCTTCAGAAGAATTAATAAATAGCGTGGTTTTCTACAATAGGGATGTTAAAAATTTGAATTAAATAAATTAAAATCAAAGCAGATTGTTTAATTGAAATATGTATTTTTCCAATCATAAAAATTGAAATTTATTTTAAAATTTATTAAAATAACTTAATTATAATATAATGCAAAATATATCCTTGATCTGAAGTACTGAAATTCACAAATAATTGTCTCTGTTGACACTGTAGGGCAAAATGAGTACGACCGACTCGCGGCATTTCCAAGTCCACTCCAGACAAGTGAACTTTGTCTAATCATTTGTCACATACTGTATTATCAATTAATAATGTGAGGCACGTGCTAGGGGTTCTGGGTCTCAGGGACATGTAAAATTTCTATTATGATTTATAAATAATTCTACAGTTGTGATTAGATATTATTAGTTTATAACACTAAAATTATGTGGATGAGTTTGCAACCTTCTGTGCCTAGGGACCCCAGAAGTTCTTAACCCACTACTGATTTGATATTATTTGATCAGAGTTAATCTAAATCATAAAAAGTAAAATTTTTCGGGATAAAAAAAAAAGGCATTGGCAATCTCTCGTCCAACAGACATTATGATTTTTACAAAGACATAAATTTGAAAAAATTGCAGATGAATTTTAATATTTTCAAGATTACTATTAACAATTTTATGAGTTATTCAATTATTTCTAAAATTAAAGTACTTCAGATAAATAAAATTAATTTGATATATCCTGTATAATTTTCTTGATAAACATGCAAACATTATAAAATATTAAAGATAATAATGTATTTACCCTGCTCTTCATAACATCCATGAATCCATGAAAGGAAAGTAAAGCATAAAAGTTAGGAAAGATATGTGAAAGACAATCAGTATTATAAAGTTTCAGATAAAAGTATATAATATTTCAAAAAACAAAGATGAAATAAAAATCATGCAAAGTAATAAATATATATAGTTATGAATGACCAGTTTATAAATTTAATAAGGAACAAGGAACTTAATAATTATAAGAACACAGCAAATAAATGAAAAAAATCTTAAAATGTTCATGATTTTAGTTATGATTAAATGATACAATTACTCAAAAAAATGTGTAAACTTCACACACAAAACTGATATTTAAGTTAAAATGAGATAAAACAAATCTTTAAGCGTTAAGTTAAATTCTATGCAGAAGTCTATGTATTTTAAAATTCATCCATGTTAATAATGTACATTTTGTGTGTTAAAAACTTATATAATGCAACACAACAATGAAATACACATTTTATATACAATCTATAAACAATACAAGCATTCTGTAATACGAGAGTTAATACTACTGTATGTTATTGACATTTAAAGGATAAGCTACGTCCACTGATACTATAATATAAAAGGGTTCACATATAGAAATATCTCTCTAACATTTGTAAAATGAAGTAACAATTTGGTTTCAAGATCTATTATTCAATATTATCATATGGAAAACATTGCAACTAAAGTAAGCAAGATATAATACATATAAAAAAAGTTTTAATAAACTGTCCTGAATTAGTTGTAATTGTTAAATTATTTTTAATAATATGGAAAATTAAAGATTTGTTTAGACTTCTTTATATTTATTTATGGAATAATTAAAGGTTTCCAAAACTTTTCATTTATTTACATTCATTCTACATAAATATTTGATAAAATAAATAAACTAAAATATTGAAAATATAATGATTGATACATTTTTTAATCAAATAAATAACTACAATATTCTTTTCCTAAAGCAAAACCTATCTGTAAAGCTAGCTAACTTGTTTTTAAAAGAACATTTGACATCTTATAACTAATCTCATTGTAACTTTTAAGTAACAATGAAGTTTGATAGCCAAGATAGTTAAGGCATCAGCCTACTGATATAGGAGACAATGGATCAAATCTAGGCAATTGAAAAACACCATGAATTTTTTAGGGACGTCTGTATAGTTGCCCCCATCGTGAGCATGGCTGAATCCACGATGCAAAATGTTTAGTGCCCGCAAGGATAGCAAATAAATTATCATAAAAATTAGAAAATTTCAAAGAAAATGATTTTAAGCATTTCATATTGCGGAAAGGAATATTGTAACAAATTTATCTCTTTGAATAAAAGTTAGAGCAAATAAATATTGAATTAATCAAAATAGAAACCATTTGAATATAAAATAATTACTGTATCGGTATCTTTTGCATATTTACAATATTTATTGCATATATTGAATAAGCAATCATTATATTTTTTATTCTTACACTCACAGTTAATCTGTTAGTAATTGTTCAATAATAAAATAGGTAATAATTTAGAAGCAAACGTCTTAAAATTTAACTCAAAACATCAAAATATCAATATAACCATATATACATTTCAACAAAATAAATAAAAAAATCTGACGATTCGAATTCCAAATTTTGATTCACGAGATTTTATATCATTTAAACATCTCATGTGAAATCCTAAGGTTTATAAAACTATTTAATTTTAACATACTGCACTAAGAGAACAAGATTTTAAACATGTTCGTTTCTATGACTTAAGCTACTTGCCTAATAATGATAATATTGCCTAAATGATGATAAATTTAAAATTTATCATCATTTTTTTCTTTTCTAAAATTGATGCAATAGTTATGATGATATTTTGATGAGAATTTTAAATATTTTAATTCACAAATTTACATTAATTATTTTCTTAACCAAATTTCTCAAATATTTGAAATAATACTTAATTATTTATTCATTGCTCTTATAAGAACAATGAAAAATTTGTATTAGCTCACCATATATATTGAGGTTATATTAAAATTAATCCTTGGAGAGTTTTCATATTCTGAAATAAAAGACCTTACTACTAATTTAAGAAATTAAATATTAGGTTATAATAAGTTCTTTTTTAAAAAAATTAAATGAAAAATTTATGCTTATATATATATATAATTTTAGAGATGTAATAAACAGGAAATAAACTAACTTATCATATTTAAAAACTAAAATATTTATCAAGGAGTAACAATTACAAATAAGTAGGAAATCTCAATAAACCATTTAAAACTGAAGAAGTTTTAAATATAAGAAAATTATATATGTGAGAAAATTAAAAATTAAATTAAGTATTAGACTGATAATTCTAAAAGGATTAAAAAAAAGCAATAATAAAAATGTACAGAGCTAATTTTGGAAAGAAAATTTGGGAAAAACAGTGCAATATTTTTATCAAATATTGTACTGTTATTCAAGGACAACTATAAATGGAGTAAATCCAGTAACTTTTTCACTTTATTGTTATTATTTGAAAAACAATGAACACTCAGCACTCATATTTCAACATACGAGTGACAATAATGAATATAATGTACTATTTTTCAGTTTATTATAAATTATCTTCCTCCAATATTAAGCACACTTACTATTAGATGATGTCGATAATTTTTTTCATTTTGCAGCTGTGTTGTTTATTAGAGTAAACACAGTATTTATCTATCTGATGAAAACTTTAAGCATTTCATATTGCGGAAAGGAATATTGTAACAAATTTATCTCTTTGAATAAAAGTTAGAGCAGATAAATATTGAATTAATCAAAATAGAAACCATTTGAATATAAAATAATTACTGTATCTGTATCTTTTGCATATTTACAATATTTATTGCATATATTGAATAAGCAATCATTATATTTTTTATTCTTACACTCACAGTTAATCTGTTAGTAATTGTTCAATAATAAAATAGGTAATAATTTAGAAGCAAACGTCTTAAAATTTAACTCAAAACATCAAAATATCAATATAACCATATATACATTTCAACAAAATAAATAAAAAAATCTGACGATTCGAATTCCAAATTTTGATTCACGAGATTTTATATCATTTAAACATCTCATGTGAAATCCTAAGGTTTATAAAACTATTTAATTTTAACATACTGCACTAAGAGAACAAGATTTTAAACATGTTCGTTTCTATGACTTAAGCTACTTGCCTAATAATGATAATATTGCCTAAATGATGATAAATTTAAAATTTATCATCATTTTTTTCTTTTCTAAAATTGATGCAATAGTTATGATGATATTTTGATGAGAATTTTAAATATTTTAATTCACAAATTTACATTAATTATTTTCTTAACCAAATTTCTCAAATATTTGAAATAATACTTAATTATTTATTCATTGCTCTTATAAGAACAATGAAAAATTTGTATTAGCTCACCATATATATTGAGGTTATATTAAAATTAATCCTTGGAGAGTTTTCATATTCTGAAATAAAAGACCTTACTACTAATTTAAGAAATTAAATATTAGGTTATAATAAGTTCTTTTTTAAAAAAATTAAATGAAAAATTTATGCTTATATATATATATAATTTTAGAGATGTAATAAACAGGAAATAAACTAACTTATCATATTTAAAAACTAAAATATTTATCAAGGAGTAACAATTACAAATAAGTAGGAAATCTCAATAAACCATTTAAAACTGAAGAAGTTTTAAATATAAGAAAATTATATATGTGAGAAAATTAAAAATTAAATTAAGTATTAGACTGATAATTCTAAAAGGATTAAAAAAAAGCAATAATAAAAATGTACAGAGCTAATTTTGGAAAGAAAATTTGGGAAAAACAGTGCAATATTTTTATCAAATATTGTACTGTTATTCAAGGACAATTATAAATGGAGTAATTCCAGTAACTTTTTCACTTTATTGTTATTATTTGAAAAACAATGAACACTCAGCACTCATATTTCAACATACGAGTGACAATAATGAATATAATGTACTATTTTTCAGTTTATTATAAATTATCTTCCTCCAATATTAAGCACACTTACTATTAGATGATGTCGATAATTTTTTTCATTTTGCAGCTGTGTTGTTTATTAGAGTAAACACAGTATTTATCTATCTGATGAAAACTTTAAGCATTTCATATCCTTTTAGAATTATCATCTGTATTCAATTAACAATTCAATAATTTACTTATAATTGTTTAAAATTTTAAATGAAATATTTAAAATTCTAAAATGTAATTATTATATGTATAATAAATATTAAATCATAAATGCAAAAGTATTGATTTTTACCAAAAAAAAAATATTTTATTATTGTAATGTTAAAAATATGTTAAACATTACAATAATGAAACATCCCATAATATAATTTAAATTAATATATTTATATATTAGTTTATACACTTAATTATTTATTCAATAATTAGGGATTTACCTAGCAGTCTTCCTCAATTCTGTTATGTATTCAAAATTTGGTGTAAGCCTCCCATTACTTGCAATAATTGCCTAAAAAATAAATTAATTAATATATTTATAATACAGGGTTTTTATAAATGAATGGTGCGGTTTTAAAAATTAATAATAAATCTATTTATTACCTTATATGGGCAAACCTTACAGCATAAGCAGCAGCAACTGTCCAAGTTCACAGGAATGTATGCGAGTTTCTTAATCATGTTCTTTATCAATGCTGGATTGGACGTGGTGCAACAGCAGACAACAACCTGCTCCCCTGGCCACCCTGTTTGCCAGATTTAACACCCTACAATTTCTTTTTGTGGGGTTTGTTAAAGACTGAGTTTATGTACCATTCACTGTCTGTGTCCTTGAGGAACTGTGTGATCGGATAAAGCATGCACTGTAGACCATCATGGAGGACATGCAATATTGCATATGAGAAGAATTTGATTACCATGTAGATGTGTATATTGAAGGATTGTGATTAATGCATAAAAAACTTGGACAGTTGCCGCTGCTTATGCTGTATGGTTTGCCCATATATAGGTAATAAATAGAATTATTAATTTTTAAAACTGCACCATTCATTTATAAACACCCTGTATATATATATATACATACATTATGTATAACAGGACCAAAATTGTGTTCTTCCAATGGTTTAGTTGCATCAGATTGAAGCTATAATAAAAAAAACGTAAATTGATTTGTTTAAAATAAAAATATTTCAAGAAGAAAATAAATAATAAACCATAAGAAATTCTAAAATTGTCAGACATTCTAAAATTTATATACTACTACTTACTGAAATTCCAATTGGAAAGCATCAATTAATTAGAAAATAAGAATTTTTCTATGTAATATTTGCACAGATTAAAGAAAAACTTTAAACATTTTTTTTCAATACAAATTTCATTTATAATACAATTTATAGTAATTTATTCAGTTAGTAATAAATTAATTAAATTATATATTTTATAAATCTATTAATTGAATAATTAATTTAAAATACTTACAATGTTAGTCATATACGGAATTAACAAATTACCAAACCAATCTGTAGCTTCCCTAGGAAGTTGAGTGGGCATATTATCAATTGAGCAAACAAGAACACCAGGCCCTGCAAAACTATAAACCAAAATTAATTGAGAGTCTTTGCAATACAGCAATTTTGACAATTCTTTTAGTGTTAAAACATTTAAATTTATTAACCTTTCACTATTTTTATGTTGATCGGCATCATATAAACAAAATGGTGTATCTATTGTCGTGCATTCAGTCATAAATTCAATCGAACCACCAGGATCTGCACTTATATCGCAAATAGCTAGAAGTCTATGAGGAAGAGCTGGTGATCCACTACTCGTTGCAAGCCAAGGAGTGTATGATGGCTGAAGCAAATATTTTGCATCTGGTATTGTCAATAATTTTGGAGAATTTACTGCCCAGTAAATTCCATTTACAATCACTGAAGCATAAGGTGCAATCTGTAATTATTTTATGTAAATTAGAAAGTGAAATATTAAAACTGAAACTAACTCAAAATTATATTACTACCATTTTAGCAAAATTAGAATAGTAACGTTCTGGAAACTGTTCATATTCTTCAGGATCGAATTTACCACCTTCTTTCCTAACTAAATGGTCATCTCTGCTGACAACTGCACCATATACTTTACTCATTGCTGTAAAATAATTTAGAATATATTATAAAATTTATGTAAAATTTAGATCTATATGTCTAATACTTTCAGCATACTCAGCACATTTTATATTATTCACATTCATATCATAAAATATTCTTAGATTATACATTCGTTAGTCCATCAATATTATATAAATTAGCTGGTTTAACTTACATTTATAAAAATATAACCTTTTCAAATTAAGATAATGGCACAAATATTTTGGAAAGAAGTGACAAAAACTTTGATTTTTTTTTTAATTTATGGTTAGTTGTTTAATTTTTTAAGATATATAATTTATCTCTAACTAAATATTCTAAAGATCAGAAGTATTTACTTATTTATTTATAATAGTTTTGTATTCTTGTTTATTGATAATTTTTGTAATACTTTTTCTCCATTGAAACAATATTGAATTGTTGAACAATTTATAAAATCAAATTCGTTTTGAATTTGTTAGTTTTTACATTAACTGTAAAATAGTTTTCATGTAGATGTGACAATCAAATATCTGAAACTGTACATCTATAATTAACCATAAAATTAATATATTTTATAATAAACTAGTGTAAGATCTATTGAGTTTATTTATATTGAATACTGTTGTAAACTATTGATCTAATAGAATCCTATTATCTATCAGTATAAAATTGAATATTTATTCATTGAAATTCTTTAGATCATAATAAATCCTTAAATTGGAAAATAAATGACAAAGCATCAAATATTTTTGATATTAAAAGTTTATAAACAACAAAAATGATTGCATTTTATGGCATAAATTGTTTTTAATATTTTGATCTATGTAGACATACATTAAAGAATATGTTCTGTTTTATCATCTTCATATATATACTAAGAACAAAAATTGCTTTCAAATGAATGGAGATGGGTATAATGCTGGTTAAAGTTAAAACTGATGTTTCTAATTTATCAAATAAATATATATATAATAAAAATTAGTAGAAAACTTACACCCATGTTCGGCTACTTGAGGTAAATCTGCTGGATTAACATATTCGTATGGCAATTCCTGAAAAATATCTTGAGCACCCTTTAGAAAAATACAAAAAAAAAAAAAAATAATAATAATTATTATTATATTTTGATTTGATAATGTACTGAAATTTTAATATAACTAAAATTATAAAAGTTCTAAAAAATTTATTTAATGTATTTGAATCACATGTATAATGTTTTGAAATAAAATTTTCTTCATTTATACCATCATATTCTTAAATATAATAAATATTGCTTTTAAACTTAATCATTTAAACTAATTTAAAGTAAATTATAAATTTAGTTATTAATTTATCTTTTAGTTTTATTTATTTTAATATCAAATTCAAAATCAGAAACTTATCAATAATTTGTAAGATGAAGCATTTATAGATAAAATGCTGCCTTACAATTGTTAACCATAATTTTCAAACTATTGTTCATTAAAATATTGAAATCTATCATACATGTAAACATGATTCAAGTATAATTATTATACAGTAAAAAAGTTTATATTACAACTGAAATGTGATCAAGTTTTTTTAAAGTTGTTTCTTTGTTTAATTCATACTTTATAAATAATACTCAAGAATAATTAACTGTTTTATTAGTGAATTTTACAATTAGAGGTGCTTTTCTTAAATATGTTGTAAATTTTGAATTAAATCATTAATTTTTTATTATAATAATCATGTTTATCTGCATAAAAATGATAAATAATCAGTAAAGCAAAAAGATATTTTTAGTTAATTTATAAACAGTAAACATTAAATTCAGAAGTGAAAATAATTAGTCTTTGTATGATTACAATAGCAATGAAATGAAATCATAAACAGGTATTCTCTTGTACAACTAAGCATCCTAGAGACAGAATGTATACAGTAATACCCCGAACTTACACGATAGGTGGGACCGAGCGATAACCACGCAAGTCGAATTTGCGTAAGTCGGGGTATAATTTCTCAATTTGTGTAAAATCCAAGTCAGATGTATGTAAGCTAATAAATGTTCTTGTTAATCTCATCTTGTCTTTTGATTCATTCACGGTTACAAGAAATCACCATATAGAGTCTCTCAAGTCTCCGTAGATATAACAATAACACAAAATAAATTGTAGCTATGTGTCGATTCTGCGCTACACGTCGAAACATGTAAGCTGAACAATAGTGTGGGGGGAGTGAGTAATCAAAAGTTGTATGGCGCTCAAACAAAAGACAAATCGACGAGATTTGAAAATCGCATAACTCCGGGTTTGCGTAAGTCGAGGTATTAATGCATTCAGGATCCAATGTTTATAAGCATGTGGCATGAGAGCAGAAATGATATATATATGTATAACATCACTCATTTCACAATAGAATCAATCTCCGATATGTGTTGAAAAAAGAAATTGAACATATTCAAATAAAATAAAGTGGCATGTCCAAAAACATTTGACATTAACAAAGAAAAATTCTAATTTTTTTTTAGCCCTAAGTAATCAACATAATAAATATTAAACAAAATTACTTTTACTAGGATCAAATTCTAAACTCAAAAAATAATAATATAATTACCTGAGATACATTTCCACTTCCAGTAAATACAAAAGTAAGAGGTCCTATGGAACGAGGCATCATTCCTAAGGCAATTTCGTAGCCACAATCACGTATTGCTTGGATGGCCATACCACTATTACGATAATTATGGGCAGGACCGATATGCTGAATTCATTTTAAAATAATACATTTTTAAAAATATTTTTATAAATTAAATTATTTAAGAATTAAATATATAATTTACCATGAAAGGAGTGTGATGTCCTAATGCCAATAACCTCAACCCTAAACCATGAAGGATGTTAATAAAACCTGCAACACCTGCAAACATTCCAAATGCAACAACACGCTGTCCTCTATTGTCAACCATTTTCTCGTAATCAATCAATCGTATGTTCTGAAAATTGAATGTTATAAATACTTAAAACATCAAAAATTTATAAAATTTGAACATCTTGGATTTTATTTATGTAACTGAAACATAAGTTACATAATTTTTTATAAAAAAATTGAATATTTATTCATTGAAATTCTTTAGATCATAATAAATCCTTAAATTGGAAAATAAATGACAAAGCATCAAATATTTTTGATATTAAAAGTTTATAAACAACAAAAATGATTGCNATTAATAATTAAACATAGAGTAATTTAGCACTAGAGTTAGGATTTAGGCACCATCTCTTATTAAATTTAATAATTATAATTAATATTTATTAAATAATTTAGAAAAGTTGTGGGTTTGAGTCCCTCTCTGGGCCAATTCTTTTCTTCCAGAATTATTCCAGAATCCTTCTGGCATGTAACACCTACTTCTAGTGCCAAATTATTCAGAATTTAATTATTAATAGTAGCAGTAAAATAGCCCAATTTCATCCAGAAATCATTTGGCTTTATTTAGAGACATAAAAACTATGTAAAATGATTTAGCAATAGTGTTTTTCATTTTCATTAAAATTTAACATCAAAATAACACATTTACATTTTAAAAAATTATTTTTATTAAAATAAAGTTTTAATTTTGTTTAAATTATTACTAAAAGTTCTTTTTTTAAATGTATAATTAGAAAAATATAACATTAAAGTATAAAATATACATTTTAAAATCATAGTAATCAAATAATTAAAATTTAATACTTTACCCTTTCTAAAATGGCATCTAATAATGGCATATTTGCTTCCTGAGCTTTAATAGTGTGTGAAAAAAATGCATAGGTCTTGTTAGGAATTAATGTATCAATAGGAACTTGTTTAACACCAATGATCAAAGGAGCTTCACTGATATCTTCTTGAATAATTGCCCCTGCATTAATATAAGCCTGTAATAATCATTAAAAAAAATATTAAAATTCAAAATAATAGAACTATTTTATAAAGTAAATATATTGCTAAATAATTATGTTAAAAAATTATACATCATATCTTTAAAACTACTCATTTTTAAGGAATAAAGTTTGAAAGTCATAGTTTCCATTAAATATTCTGTATTGACATATACAAACATAAATTTTGACTTTCAAAAACAAAGTTTATAGTATAATACATGATGCAAATCTTGCACGTCTGTTGTTATTACACTATAATTAAAGGATCTAACATTTCAATCATTAATAAATTTTATTACTAATAAATTTGATAGGTTAATTATTTTTTAAAATCTTTAAAAACTTATTCAGACACATTTTAACAATTCTTTTTAATGAACAGATGAAAATTCAAGTTGAAATCTTACTAAAAATTGTATATGTTATTGTGTTTTTTTCAATTATAAGCTTGAAATAATTTTATTAATTTCAAAACATTTTAAAAATTTCAGTATACAATATAAACTACAATATAATTTAAAATTTCATAATTTGTGGTTTCTTAATTTTAAAATAGTAATTTCTTTTAATTATTTAAAGTTGACATACTTTTCTTACATAGGAAAAAATGTTTAGTAATTAGGAAATACAAGATTAGAAGAGAAAGTGATTTTATATTAAATAAATAAACTGCTAATTGGGAATAATAATCCCTTTCGGAAAATGAGTTCTGATAAGTCAGGTATAATGCTTCGAAATCTTACAGATTGTCTAAGATATATAAAATTAGGCTATTTTGAAAGATTTATAAAATAGATCTATATAAGGGCTATGAAGGTCCATCTCTGCAAACTCGTGACTGAATCTGCATAGTAATTTAAAACCCTTAGCTCTTCAAGACAGGACTATATATGATAACAGAATAATAAAAGTAAATGGGAAAACAATTTAACAGAAGTTATAACTAATTTTTAAGATCAAGACACGAATAGAGCTTAGATAATTTTGAATAAAATAATGCCTCAATTAATAAAAAAAATTTTTTAATTCAACAAATATTTTTCTATGGACATTGTTAAGCATGAAAAACAGCTGATTTACAAATTTTAGAGAATGTTAAAAATTTGAAATTGATGTTTTCCCCCAGGTAACCTTAAAAAACACCTCCACGGTCATTTTTTGACCAATCACCTCTTTCCTTTCTGTTACATATGACATAGCTGGGAAAGTAACAAACAGTGGTGTACTGGAAATAAAAAAAAAATCATCACAATTTTTTAACGAGCAGGAGTACAAAGCCCCCTACTATCCTTATAGGTATATATAGGTATATATTTATACCTATAACAAAAATAAATATAATTAACATATATAGTAGAGTCTCAGAAACTCAACTCTAGATAACTCTACATTCTGTAAAACTTATTGTGTCATTCAAAAAAGAAAAAACACATGTAATCTAATTTATACATCTGTAACTTAACCTTAGAATCAAATAAGTTATCATTCTTCACCAGCAACACTTGATGATAGCATTAAAAATCTATGTTTTAACAGAGAATATAACCCTTTTTCCAAGGTGCCACTGTAAAACACCATGACACAAAGGTTACTAACTCACTGAATAGTCAATATTTTTTAAAATTAAAATTTAACTAAAAATAGAAAAAGTCACTAATGGTATGTATTTAATACATATGTGAATTTGCATGTGTTATATAACTTTATTGTGACCCTAAGAGAGAGAGTAAATCAATTATAACCTTTTAATTCAAAATCGAACTTGCCCATTGAGAACAAGCACGATTTTAGAAAGGCCAAGGTGATGTGAGGATCCGAATTCGGATGTGTTTATATCATTTCACATTGTAGCTATACTTTCGTTTAATAACTGTCAACTTTTACATCTGGGAGCTAAACATCTGCTAAGTTCTCAGACTTAATAACGATGCTTTCTCATCACCTTTCGACCTAGTATCACGATCTTAACAGTTCAACATTAGACAAGAACAACAAAGTGAGCAGTTGTCGCCCGTCTTTCGAAAGAGAAGTTGTCACTCGTATTTTTGTCCTAAGTGTCTCCATATTCGGATATCTGTGAATATATCATTTTATTCTACGTGTTATATCCTACTAAAATATCATCGAAACCCATCGTAACATCGTCGAACACCTTTGCGAATACTTTACGTTCTATCATTCTTACGGATACTTCCTCTACCGGATACAAGAACTGACATCCCGAACTTTCTTTCCTTCACCCACAACCCAGAACGCTCGAGACTCTCAATCAAGACAGCAAAAACAAAAGGTATTTATTGACACGCATAACTTATGTAAACTCTCTCTCTTATCGGAAAGCCCAAAACGTAATTAATATCCTAAAATCTAATCCCTATCATAGATATGTATCTAACAGCAGCCCGAATGTATAGCTTATCATTACCCATTAAACAGTTGTTATGTTAAAAAGGTCTCTGAGTAAGTCACTTCCAGTGTGTTGTCTCTCCTTCTATCTCGACTCTGATTGCTCCGTTACGCGACCACTTGCGTGACCTAAATAATGCGGTTTCCGTGTCCGCCGAGACGCGGTGGTGTCATCCTGACACGGCACCAAAGAGGTGCCGACCCTTCAGTCACACATGTATAACACCTTTATGAAAATTCCACTATTTAAACTAGTATCATTGCTATGTCTCTGTTAATTTGTTAATTTAGCAGGATTCTACTATGATTGGCAACATGCTCCCACCTATGAAATAATGATCAAATTTGATTTGTATTTTAACACAATCTTGTTGCTCTCATTTTACTGTTAACACAGGAACTCCATCCATAAAACTCATCATCTCAGTCCACATTAAAACAAGTTTGCAGGACTACTGTATATTGATAGCATGATTATGTTATACATTGTACACATAACAGTATATATAGATAAATAATAGAATAAATATAAATTGTATAAATATGAATGAATAATGGAAAAATATTCTTAAATATTAATGTATTTTAACATAAATGATTTTTGCCTTAAGTCAATATTATGTGATAGGACAACCTCACATGAAAAAGTTAGGTGGATGAAAGTATGTTGTTAATATCTAGAAAAATGATTAAGTGACGTTGGTTTATCAAATTTTAAATTATATTTTAATTAATGATGTCTACAGTATACAGTATGTGTTTTGTAAATCAGGGCTTCTTAAACTATGGGTTGCGACCCCATTTGGGGTCGCGAGATTTTAATGCAAAATATTGAAAATAATTTGTGAGAGTTTGAAAATGGCACGCTTTGTGTCACTTCTGGTGCAGCGAGACAACGATTCAGCAACACTGATTGTAGTGTGAACTAGTGTAGTGTTGTCACTCTGTATTCAGTTGTCTCTGTTCCATTGTAACACAAGAGTGAACTGTGGTAGTACACCATTATTGTTTTTGCAAATTTGTATATATCTTCATTTTATATATATATTTTTTTTTTTTTGGGTTGCGAAAAAAATCACAATCATAAATGGGGTTGTGAATAAAAAAAGTTTAAGAAGCCCTGTTGTAAATGGTTCTTTTTAAGTGTAATTATTTACATTTCTCATTTACTATAGTCTAAAGAGGGCCATCATTGACAGCATGAAATGTTATGTAGTAAATGAAATAAGATTCTTTTCAAAAAATATTTCCACACTTAAATTAGACTAGATTTTGCATTGCATGGAAAGTTTTTAATAAATGTGAAAACACTAATACTTTATGACAATAATTTTTATAAAAATATCTTGAAGTCTGACTAATTTATTATGATTTCAACTGTTGTTATTAAATGAATTGATTTACTAATAATAAAAAAAATATACAAAAATTTCAATAATAATAATGTTAAAATATACTCAAGGTTTATAATTCTTACTTGCATTGGATATGCTCGCCTATTTGAAGGTTGAACAAGAACTTTAACACCTTCTTTTACTAACTGTTTAACATGAGCAGGAGCAAGAGGTGCCCTCCTTTCCCAAATGGAAGCATCTTCTCTTCTAATAGCAAGAACCTTTAATATAATAAAATTTTATTAATATCCAAATATTCATTTAAACATGTATTTTTAACAATGAAATATTCACTGATATGCATTACTTTGAATTCAGATTATTACAAAAATTTCTATTATCGATTAAATTTTCATGATGCAAGCATAAAAAATTAATATTTAAAACAGATCAATAGGAAAACTACAGCCTTCTGAAGTTAAAAAAACTGTACATGTAACATCTATGTTGTTACTAATGTGGAGAAAACCAGGAAAATTCCATGTGGCCAGCCCATTGGCGAGGTACAAACCCACAACCAACTAACAGTGCGAAGTTTTTTGAATTAATGATTGTGTTGAAAATGAAAAAACTTTTGTTCAAACAATTTCATAAGATCATTAAGAAACAATTCATAATAATATCGTAAAATCATCATTAACAGATGATCAATATATCATTTGATCAATATCAAACTAACGATTAATATAAATAAATGATTTAAATAATTTAATATCATAATATCGACTAATAGGTAACTGTCATTCAAAAATATAATGGCGTATTAGCAATTTTAGATAATGCCAATACTAATAATAATGTAATTATATAGAAAACCAAACCTGATATACATTAATAAATGATATGGCTAATGATTAAATTTAACATGAGATGGTGACTTAATTGACCATCTGATGTTAAATTTAATCGTAGTCCAAATTACTTACTATCTTAATAATTAATTAGGCATATTATAGTTCAATAAGAATCTGGCTGTATCATCTGATTACTACTAACAACAATGATTTCAGGTTATACATGTGCATTTTTATAATATATTTTAATATTTAAAAGCTGTGTAAATTTTAATTTTCTGAGAAAATATTAATTTGTAAGTTTTATTAAACTTAACTTTCATTCTAGTCATTTTTAAAATGAAAAGCGAAATATTAGCAAATACAGTAGAATGTCAATTATCTGAAAATCAATTATCTAAAAACAATTAACTATTGAATTCAAAGAATACTAATTCCAGAAATTATACAGTTGTTACATAATAACAATTATTTGTGATCTTCTGTTGGCCCGCTATTGAGCTATAAGTACTTATTAATGCTAGTGTTAAATTTCATTTATTACAGTACAATAAAAGCATGATTAATGAGTCAAGGGGTTCGAATGCATCAAATGCTTCATTGTGCATGAACAGAGCGAAGCATTTTATTCATTAGAAACTAGGGATTGTATACCGGTTTACCGATTTACCGATAAATTGACAAAAAAACATTCAGTAAACTTACCGGTAAATTTCAAAAATTTACCGGTAATTCGGTAAATGAAAAATCCATACTAGAAATTTCTATGTAGAAAATATTGTGTTTATAGATATTTAAATGGGCTAAAGGGACATTGAAAAAAAAAACAAAAAAACAGGTAAGTGTAAGCAACAATATATCTCATTATTAATTTTATGTGAGATAGTTTTTGTTTAATTTTAATTTAATGACCATTCGTCCAACAAGTGTTGAATCAGAAAGGGTATTCTCGGGATCTGGATTATTTTGTACAAAAATTAGATCAAAATTAGGAGATAAGACTATAAATAATTTAAGTTTCTTGAGAAGTTAATTTTAAAAAATGGTAATCAATAAAATGGTATTAGGTACAATATATTATTTCTGTTGTATTTTTATTTTTCTGTATTATTTTATTTCTGTTTATTTTTATATTTATTATTATAGTTTGTTTAGAATAACACTTTAATTTTTATATTTTTTATATTTGATATCTTTGAAATAAAAACGTGAAATGGAAATCATAATGACTTATATTTTTTATCACCTTAATTTTATTTTTCAAGAAAAAATTTACCGGTAAACCGGTACTTTAATTTTCATTTACCGAATTACCGGTAAATGAAAAAGTCGGTAAATTTACAATCCCTATTAGAAACAGCATTGAATGCTTAAAAATGCAATCTAAAGCAATTTTCCAACTCTCATGGCAATCAAACAAGCCAGAGATTTAGCAGAGTTAAAAATAATAATAATAAAACGAAGCCAAATTATAAGCAACTTTTTTCAAAAAAAAATCTGTAATAAATAATTTTTATGTGAGTACTGTACTTTATTTCACATCAATTTTACTATAATGTACTTTTTCTTTGAATTCAAAGTTTCATCAGTACAGTGTATACTGCATTGAAGCACTAGTGCTTGTTTTTAATAAATTACTATTTTTTCAAAATATCCTATCATCTGTGTGTATTAAATTTTTATGCCTTAATCTTTCTGTACTAGAATTAAAATTAATATTTTTTAGTTTATTTGAAGGCTTTTTATTCTTATCCTAATAAATGTGATCAGTTACCTGAAATTGTCCAACTGTAATTATTTCAAATATACAATGCTCTACTGTGTAATGATTACTTGAAAAAGTTTACTAGAAATTTACATAATCCACCCCTAATAGAATTTATTTTAAAATGTTTACATTTTAATTCTATTAGATGTGGATTTTTTTAAAGTTTTAAACTGGAGATAAGTCCTTTATATAAACAGATGAAGTTGAGACATTTTGCTAGAATAGTAACAATAGAAATTGGGATTTTTAAACAAGTTATTATAATCAAATGCATGAAAAGTTAATTTAGAGAAATCTACTTATGAAAAATAAAGGTCTTTTTAATAGTAATAGTAACATCATTGTGCCCCATCATCAAATTTTTAATATTAATACCTTTATGTAACTAAGAATAAATGACTTTATCATCTTCACTTTATTACAATTCTCATTGTTGTCAATCGATTCACTGCAATGTCTACATAAAATTTACATGCTGGATAATGTCCAGTTACACCTACTGTTGCAGTCAGACCCAAACCAACAACAGTTTATTTTATTTACATCATTGACTAAGATTTTTTGGTTGCAATACTGCCCATTTTCCTTCTTCTCAGTAAGCTGTGATTGCACTAATGTGCAATCGCAGCTTACTTGGGACAGCTTACCACTTACTTAAGGTTAAAGAATGACATCTTGGTTTGAGGCTTTCTTTAACCTTATTCAATTACTGTAATTTTGACTGCTTTCATATAATATGTTATCTCTTTTCCCCCCTCTTTACTGGATTATCACAAACTAACATTTCCATATTTTTTAGTTAAAAAGTTGCTAAAAATGAATACAGGCTTTATTTTTGTACAATGGAAAATCTTGTTGCTGTGTAACTTCAGAATGGTTTCCTGACTGATGTGAAGGATGCATTTTGAAATAAACATGGAAGTAAGTTATTTTGGAAATAACATAGAGGTTTGCTATCTGCTAAAAATAGCAAGTGCTTTAGTAAATCAATAACATATTTTATAATTCTGTTAAAGAATATTAAAGTATTGTTAATTTATACTGTTTCATTTTTGGGCACAAGTTGTTTTGGAAACAAACTCTTCATTATCTAAAAATATAGTTTAATATATAAATATTTAGTAA
>NW_019384950.1:327088-355820 GCF_000671375.1 Centruroides sculpturatus | reverse complement strand
CCATGTCCTCCCTTTCCTTCTACTAGCTCTGACGTCGCTTCAATTGTCAGAACATTTAATTCATGGTGAAACTAATTCCCCTTAGGCACATGCAGCTGCTCCTCTTCCTATTGGTTGGGTGGAACTTCTGCTCCAAGATAGCACAACACCTCCAAGGGACGATTTAACACTTTTACCAATCAATTATATATATATATATATATATATATATATGGGGGAGGGGAGACTATCTGCTTGATTGACATGATATTAACTTTATTTTTCTGCTTTTATGAGTGGGTTTTTGTATTTTCTTTGTTTTTACATTTTTTCAGATAATTATATTCATCAAGAGAACTATTTGATTGTTAGTTTGTTTTAATTACTTCACAGCATATTGTATTTGCTTTTGTAATAATGATTTTTTTGTTAATATTGTTGTAATCCCCACAAAACAAAATAAATGTAATAAATAACTAATCCAAAATATTAATGTAAATATTTATGAAAGCATTTATTGAATATTTTATGTTATTATATTAAGAATAATTTTAATCTTAGTTTAGAAACATTTTAGAAATAGATAATGCAGAATATTTTTATTAGAAAAATAGCAAATAATTCTTTGCATGTTTTATAATAATTTAAATTCAGAAAATAAATGATTTAAATAATTTAATATCATAATATCGACTAATAGGTAACTGTCATTCAAAAATATAATGGCGTATTAGCAATTTTAGATAATGCCAATACTAATAATAATGTAATTATATAGAAAACCAAACCTGATATACATTAATAAATGATATGGCTAATGATTAAATTTAACATGAGATGGTGACTTAATTGACCATCTGATGTTAAATTTAATCGTAGTCCAAATTACTTACTATCTTAATAATTAATTAGGCATATTATAGTTCAATAAGAATCTGGCTGTATCATCTGATTACTACTAACAACAATGATTTCAGGTTATACATGTGCATTTTTATAATATATTTTAATATTTAAAAGCTGTGTAAATTTTAATTTTCTGAGAAAATATTAATTTGTAAGTTTTATTAAACTTAACTTTCATTCTAGTCANTTGTAGGACACTACCGTAATTACAATCATAATTATCGATACCTTATAATAATTTAAAGGTTAAAATTTGAATGTTGTTATAATCGGAAATACAAATTTAATTTTTTTTAAATTAAAAAATTTAATCATCATTATATATATATTGAAAATCATCATTATTATTAAATTAACAATAAAAACAAGCTTTACTCTGTTAAAAATTTAATTTTTTTTTATTTTTTTAAATGTTATTTCATGTTTAGAAATGATACTTAATAGCTAAATTGTAAGCATTCTAGCAATTCGACTATTTCATTTATTTTTTTATTAATGTTACATAATCCAATGACTATTTTAAGTAAAATAAATGCAATAAGTAAGTAAGTTTATGTAATAACTTATGATTTATTTTATATTTTATATATTATCATTTATAATTGTTTATTAAAAATAAGTATTCAAAAATCTATAAATTTTATATGTTAGCATATTAACAAAAATAGTATATATTGATGAAGATATGATGCAGCCGTACAAATAAAATTAGTTATCGCATAAAAAAATAGGATGCAATAAATTACAAAATAGCTATAATAGCAGCAGTAAGTGGCAATTAAATTCTTAATTTTAGTCTAAATTAAATAAAGATTTATGTATTTTGATGTATTAAATTCATATCTATAGAATAATCCACAATAAATAAATAAATGAATAAATTCAATTGATTAGATGGACTTATAATGGCATTTATTATTTATATTTATTTCTCATGTATATGATATTTGAAGGGCTCAGATGTAAAAATTGGCAATCACATTTTGAATTATCTTACTGATAGGCTGCTCTACCTAATGTCCACCTTCCGAAATAATCAGAAGTGTCAATTTATATGCATAGAAGGAAGGCAAAGTCAGTTAAAGATCTGTATAATTTGTCTTTTTAAAGTACAAACAAAGAAATAATTTGTGTTTTTCTCCAGAAGCTATGTTTATGTGAATTATCACCATTTACATCCAAAACTTTAGTAATTGATTATAATGCTTTTGAATTGCAAATATTTTAAATTTCGACATACCCTTTCTGCCGTGCTTTTCCATCGTTGTACAGAACATTCTGTTATGCGCTTGCAACGTAAATGAGGAATATGACCGTATACATTATGAGATGATTTCCACATTCTGAAATTTACAGATTATTAGCATTAATAACTTATAATAAATACTGTTTAAATTTATGCAATTATTAGTGAAATTAATAATAAAAAAATTATATTATATTATTAGTATCATATACATATATTCACAATGTAAAGTATACACAATTATTTAAAATTATCTTGTAGTAAGGTTTAATTTTAAATTATTAAACCTTATTACAAAATCCAATTTACACCAGACAATTGGCTGAGGCAGTAACGACATCAGCCTACCTATCGTTTTGGGATCAGAGTGGTAAAAAAAATTTCCAACAATTTTTTGGTGGTTGGTCTGTCTCAGTTATGTTGGACCCTCATCCCTCACCACCTGCACACCCATTGTGAACCTGGATGAATCCAAGATGGGCGCTGAATAATGGCCGCCTTAGTGACTACAGGACATAGCGTCAATTTACAATTCTTCATTATAAAAGTTAGTTTACAAAATTAAAATTTACAAGAATCATTTAATCATTTACAATTATAAATTATTTCTACTATATTTTAAATGATATTTGTTCTGCTTTGTTTTGATCTCCATGTGAAATATCAGATTATGGGACAAAGTCCTATTAGAAGAGAATTCTAAATATGNGTTATCGCGTAAAAAAAATAGGATGCAATAAATTACAAAATAGCTATAATAGCAGCAGTAAGTGGCAATTAAATTCTTAATTTTAGTCTAAATTAAATAAAGATTTATGTATTTTGATGTATTAAATTCATATCTATAGAATAATCCACAATAAATAAATAAATGAATAAATTCAATTGATTAGATGGACTTATAATGGCATTTATTATTTATATTTATTTCTCATGTATATGATATTTGAAGGGCTCAGATGTAAAAATTGGCAATCACATTTTGAATTATCTTACTGATAGGCTGCTCTACCTAATGTCCACCTTCCGAAATAATCAGAAGTGTCAATTTATATGCATAGAAGGAAGGCAAAGTCAGTTAAAGATCTGTATAATTTGTCTTTTTAAAGTACAAACAAAGAAATAATTTGTGTTTTTCTCCAGAAGCTATGTTTATGTGAATTATCACCATTTACATCCAAAACTTTAGTAATTGATTATAATGCTTTTGAATTGCAAATATTTTAAATTTCGACATACCCTTTCTGCCGTGCTTTTCCATCGTTGTACAGAACATTCTGTTATGCGCTTGCAACGTAAATGAGGAATATGACCGTATACATTATGAGATGATTTCCACATTCTGAAATTTACAGATTATTAGCATTAATAACTTATAATAAATACTGTTTAAATTTATGCAATTATTAGTGAAATTAATAATAAAAAAATTATATTATATTATTAGTATCATATACATATATTCACAATGTAAAGTATACACAATTATTTAAAATTATCTTGTAGTAAGGTTTAATTTTAAATTATTAAACCTTATTACAAAATCCAATTTACACCAGACAATTGGCTGAGGCAGTAACGACATCAGCCTACCTATCGTTTTGGGATCAGAGTGGTAAAAAAAATTTCCAACAATTTTTTGGAGGTTGGTCTGTCTCAGTTATGTTGGACCCTCATCCCTCACCACCTGCACACCCATTGTGAACCTGGATGAATCCAAGATGGGCGCTGAATAATGGCCGCCTTAGTGACTACAGGACATAGCGTCAATTTACAATTCTTCATTATAAAAGTTAGTTTACAAAATTAAAATTTACAAGAATCATTTAATCATTTACAATTATAAATTATTTCTACTATATTTTAAATGATATTTGTTCTGCTTTGTTTTGATCTCCATGTGAAATATCAGATTATGGGACAAAGTCCTATTAGAAGAGAATTCTAAATATGAAGCTTTACATTTTCACATAATCACAATTAAATTTATATTATATATATATAATTTAATTAATTTCATTCAAAAAGTTTACTTTTATGAAATAGTTTATAAAAATTTGTTGTATAAAAAATGTATAAAATGAACTTTAAAAATCAATTATTTAAAATGTTTAAATTGTTATTATTTCAATCATTAATATAAATAATTAAAACAAAGTTGTTTATGCATAAATGTAATAAAATATTCAATCATGTATATAATACCTTATTAAAGTTCTATATACACGATAGGAAAACAGCCATCCAACAAATAATTATAATACGAAGATAGAAATTAATTAAATGGCAGATTATTTTAAAACAATTAAATTAATTAAAATCATTGATTTAAGCATATTTGAAGTTGATTTTTAAACTTCACTATTAAATTTAGTTTATAAGCAAGCTAAATATATATCTTACTTGTAAAAGATCTTAACTATCTATCCCCTTATCAATATATTGCAAGAATGATAAAAGAGTTTTGCAGTTCACAAAAATCATTATCTGATTTTATCAGTTGCAACCAATAATTAGTGTGTGAATCAGCTGTGCTCAGTCAACCATGCCAAAGTAAACAGTGTACAAAAACTTAAGTAAATACATTTTTAATAATCATGTCGAAAACATATGATGTAAAAATAGATTTGAAGCCATTCATTAATTACATATACAATTCTATGAGGGTGAGAGAGATCAAGGCATTGTTTATGTGCACTTTTTTAGTGGTATTAATAGCATACGAATTTGTTCTTTTAAGCCTACTTACTAGTCATGCAAAACTGACAGAAAATATTCCTAGAACTTTTTAAAGTAATTTTTTCAATGTTAGAGATTCAGCGAACTATTGTATACATAATTAAAGGTTAGAAGGTTTGCCAAAAGTACAACATTGTACACAACAGTGAGGAAGGGGGGTCAAAATGGTAAAAACTGTAGACATATTTAATGGATGGCTCCTTTCTTATACGGTTAAATTTTACAAAATTTTAAGATTTGAGAAAACTATTTTACTTTAAATAAAACACATTAAAATTAATATTAAATTAAAAATTGTTTTAATTCTAATTACTTAAAGAAATTTTATCTTTGAATAATTACTGACATTTAATTCAAATTTCTAAATATTTTATTAAAAATTAGACATCTAATATATATTTTTGATATATGTTAGATGTGATAATATCAGTGATATGCTTTTTGTCCTTATATTATTATAATTGAATAAGCAAGCACTAAGTTTGTTTGTTAAGTTACGGCAATGCAACACTTCGGCGATCTGCCTAGTGGGAATGCCTTCTGGGAGGTCTTTTAAGGGTAACTGGCCCTATTCAGGCGTTACGGATGTGGAGAAAACATAGAAAACTCCACATGGCCAATGCCTCTGTGCAAACCCACAACCAAACTCCCACTGTTCAGGAAACGGAACAGCTTGGTCACTGGTGGGCCCACTAAGTTTTGACTCTACAGAGGACTCATCCCACACTTTTGACACAGCCAGACAGTTCACCATTCCGATGTGATTTCTCCGGCTGCATCAGTAGTGCACAATAAGTCTTCCATAGAGCCAAAACTTAGCACTCACATATTCAATTACATATTTATGCTACAATATATCCTGAAATATTAAAAAAAAATGAATTTAATTCAAACTCCAAAACAAAAATGTAAATATTAAACGAAATAAAGTTTTTTTGGCTAAAATATTACAAATACATTTATCCCAATGCTGAAAATATCTAGAAGCAAAAATAATTAATTCTGTTTCTATAGTATAAATGTATCAGTAATTAAAATTCAATAGCTGATACACTGATAGATATTATCAATAGAACAATATTGAAAAATTGTGAATAATGCACTGTGATGATGCACTTTCAAGATAAACCCAGCATCCATTCCACACATATGTTATTTAGAAAGAGCTTATCACTTTCACTCATCAGTTTGGTTATCAAATTAGTTCAAGGTCAATATTTATATATCATACACGAAATTTTCCCCTTTGTTCAACGAATTGTATCTCCAGAAATAATCCAATGGCTACTTTACCTCGTTTCTGCCAATTTTCACACAAAATCAAACTAACTTCTCTGCGCTGTTGGAAGAAAACAACAAGTATAATATCTGTGACGTCACAGACGTTATCACGTGCCGCGTGTGACGTCAAATCTTTTAAATTAGATTCGGAAAGGGAAAAAAATATCGTTTATTTTCTCGAGATAATTTTTGTCGAGATGATGCTTGCTTAATTCATTATATAATAATTTTATGAAGTTAATTTAAATTATTATTTTTATAGATTTACCTCGATATTTTATCATCCTTCCAAAGTAAATATTTTCTTGAAAATTTGGCGAAATTTTTCATTACGTAATTTGCTTCAATTTCTGCTTTTAAAATAAAATAAAATTAATTAAATTAATTTTAAATATTTTANTTAACTATATTTTCTGATATAATAATATTGTAAGATGCACTGATATAGAAACATCAGTTGAAAATTTGCTCACGTGCTATATTCGTCTGGCAACTTAAAAAATTTGAAATTTGAAATTTGAAATTAGAAAAATTATATTTATAATAAATATTTATATTTAAAAAATTAAATATTTTAAATAAAACTAATTAAATTTATATTAAGAAATGTTTTAAGGCCATAGTCTAGTTTAAAATCAAACTTGAAACCAGTTTGAAAAAGGTCACAATTTACAATTAGACAAATATTTTCATTTACATCAGGTAAAGATTTATAAATTGTATTAAAATAAATAAAAAATTGTGTTTCGGAATTAAATAATTCATATATTTAAAATATTCAATAGGTCATACATATACTAAACATTTGATTTTTTGTACTATTCAATGGAAAATTATTAAATTTGTTTATCAGATAAATTTCGCAGTGCTTTAAACTTATTAAATTTATCAATAATTATAATTTTATTCGATCCTGATTTTTTAAAGACAAAGAATAAGATGATTCTCAAGTGGAAATCGAACCCGAATCATCCTGAAAGAACGGAAGATCTGTAAAGTAAGCAGTCGGATGATTGCGCGTGATCGCGTGAAGCAATTATCTGAGTTTTCTTCGTTAATAAAAATTATAAAATCATCAAATAACTATAAGTGCATTTATTTTATCTAAATAGTATAAACTTTTACGTTAAAATGGCGTCATTATTACACTTTCTTATAAGAAAGAAAACTTCAAGAATGATGTCAAGTTGACATAATTCGGGCAAAACAAATGTCCCTTATATAGTATAGTTTTTAAGTCAATTTATAAATCAATTTATAGTTTAATCTAGTGTAATTTATGAAGTATACATACATACATTTTGCAATAAATAACTATAATTGTAAAATATAGGTTATATATTGTACAGCATAACAATTAATAAGAAAAAAGTAGAATATTTTGTTTTTGCTACGAATATTTATATATATATAGCCTATACCAGGATTTGCACATAAGGTAAATAAGCTGCAGTTTAGGACCTCACGTTATAAACCTATAGCTTAGGGCTCCATACTTTTATAAGCATCACTATTTGGTGGAAGGAAAGAACTTATTGTATGTCCTTAAGCTATAAGAGGACTAAGTCTAGTTTTGCTGTATACTATTAAAGTTCTATGATAGTCAAAGCAACAAAGATATAGGAGATTAATAAATAAATAAATTAGGAAAATACTTACTGAGATAGAATTGATGCAAATTAACTATTGTTGACGATATACAGTTGTTATCTAAATAAAAATTAATCTTTCGCGTTTATATGATAATAAAAAAATGACTGCCTGTTTTTTTTTAAAATAAAATCCTGTAATCTGATTAATTGTATCAGCAGCTTAGTCAATACAAATTTAAAAATGCCAATCACACAACAGAAAAAAATATCAGAAAAATCCTATTGAGTAATAAGTGATTTGCTACAAAATTAAATTTCTAAACTTCGTGTATTGTATCACATAGAGTTGCTTAATTTTAAATTTTAATCATTCTTCCTGAAATTTCAATTATATTTAGTAATAATAATAAATTGTTTTTTTCTTAATATTTAAGTTTTTTAAAAGATCCTTTTCTCCCCATGGTCACTAATAGGACTTTTTTTCAGACCAACATTGGAACAGCCGGATGATGAGGAACAGTTTATTTTCTGAAAAATTCCTGGGGTTTATTCTAATCCAGGTTTGAATCTACCGCTCTGGGAGATCCGGAATTCGATCCCGGTCACCCAGAACAGTAAGCTGACGATTTAACCATTCGGCCATATGCACCACTTGAAGTGTTTTTTTTAAATATAAATTAAATAATTATTTGTTACTACGTAGGAACTCTTATTTTCTTTTTTACGAAGGATAAATGTATTAATGATAAGAAAACAAAGGATAATCACTATTTGAAAATATTTATCTTAAATGATAACATACAGAAATTTGACAAATGTGAAGTAGATTAATCTTCAAATTAGGAAACTTTTTCGTATTATGAAATATTATCTTATTTGGTATTTAATTAACGATCAGATATTTTTCAACAACATGTAAATCAAACAATAATTATTTACTGTAATCTAATTGTTATAAATGTAAAAAAAATATATATATATATTTTATTTATTCTAATAAGTGTTTATGCTAATTTTATACTTTATTGGACATTATAATTTAATTGTATTCTATGTATTTAATTTGTTATAGTTTCTTTTAAAGATATACATTCAAATAATATAAAAATGCAAATTTATATTAAAGTAAATTATTGTAAAATTTATTTTTATTATATTATATACTTGGTCATGTACGAAACAGACACCAGACAATAAGTATTTCGTAACTGTTTATTGGATCATACAGTGTAACATGGACTTGGGATGCATTTTGGGATTTTTATTCCCTCCTCTGCCAATCACACATACTATAATTTTATGAAATTACACATTTATATTTAAATAGCATTTATAGAACATCAACAACAACATTTATGATTTGATATATGGATAGTAGACATAGTTGGCTAAGGAAGAGGTAAAAATCCAGAAATGCATCCCAAGTCCATGTTGTGTAATAAAATTCAATAAATAATCACGAAACGTCTGTATGTCTGGTGTCTGTTTTGCACATGACCAAGTATATATTTTAAATAACGTATTAAATGCAAATTTTGTATTGTTAATATTCTTTTCTATTGCTTTGTAATCTTTTCCAAAGATCTAAAATCCTGATTATGAACAATTTACGATTTATATCGCGTGTTCAATTCTTTTTTTTTTCTTTTTTTCTTTTTTTCCTTTTAATCTTCGCCCTTCGTAAAATATTTTGTTGCTTCAAATAATTATTATAGTCTCGAAATAAAATGAAATTGAATATATGAATAATGACCTATTGAATAGCTTATAACTACTAATTATTATTTATTTTATTTTCGAAACATTCGTGCATAAAAGGATTATTAAAGTATTTTGAATACAATCCAATTTAGAATAAGTCATTATCCTTAAGTGAGAATTTTTAACGTTACCCTCTTATTAATATTCTTAATGAACATTAATACCGAATACATGAAGAATAAAATCAAACAAAATGCACAAATTTCGAAAAGTAATAACGATGTTTTTATATTATTAAAAAAAACAATTACTATACATAGACTTATTATTGACATAAAACCAGCTTAACAGAAATATTTTATACTATCAGATGAATCTGCAATTGTTTATAGCTATTTGGCAAGATATTGTTCCAAAAAAACTATTGGCAACTGCTATAAGGAAGCAAACAAGCTGTATATTGCTTGTGCCAACTAATTAAACAAAATTTAATTTATAGAGATAATTTTTTTTTAGTTCAATGTTTCATTTACCAAATCCATAAAGAATTTTTTTATCATGGATTTCAAAAACTTACCTTTTTATGAAATCTGTATCTATTTTTTACTCATAATAAGAAAAACAAAGCCGTCCATATTGATTATAGTATGCTGGCTTCTCACATAAATAATCCTTAAAATTTTATATAGAAAACTTTAATTTATATGATATAAATCCTATAATTTTACCAATTTTAGGATAATGCTTTGCATTAAAACAAAGCTAAGGAATAAGTTAGAATAATCGCAGAAAAATATCTACTTATTCTACTAATGTGAAAAATCTAATCTTTAGATAGAATTTAAATTGATAAAATAAGTAAGAAACTGTCAGCATGTTTAACCTTTTGACATTCAGTGATAATTAATCATTCACACAGCAGACATTAGCCAGTTATTTAATTATATGTTTTTATTTTGATTTTGTTTGGTGGGTATTCCATTAAACGAAACTGGGTTAGTGGACCAACGGGTAGAAGGTTTTCCAGGCCTTCACGTATCTAACACCTAAATAGAGCCCAGTCCCCCATAGAAAGTACTCCCAGGAGGTACCCCTTGGCAGATCGTCCTTGTTACTCTGACTTAATCCATCAATCCAATCCAATTCCTCAAGACAGTAGAATAATCCATCTTACTGAAAGGCCATAAATTCGATTAATTCAAGATTGAAATCTAATCACGAACTTTTATGATACAGTATTAGGAATCAAACTTCATTCGCCATCTTTCACCAATTAAGACTAGAGATGTGAGTTAAGAACACCCAAAATGGACAAAATTTAGTTTATTGTATTAAGTTTTTTTAAAATTAAACATTATATTATGGTAATAATAAATGAATTGTATATTATCTTTTATGCAGAGTCATCTACTAGTTCGATATTGAAGAGTAAGGCCGCATTTAGATTACGCTGACGTTTCATGTTAACACGTGTCATGACGTGTTATCGCGTCACATCACGACACAGCAGATTTGAAAACACTGCTCACATTGTTGTGTTGCATCAGTGTAGTTGTCGTAGATTCCAACAAGAACTTGTTGAAAACTACTGATGGAATCTGATGTTATCGTTCTTCAGTTGTTGAAGAATGTACTGTATATTTCTTTCTGTGAAAAATTGTTTGTTTAGAGAAATAAATATTATTCAAACGTTAAATGACTTTTATGAAGTGGAGAAGATTTTGGTTGGGACAGTTTCAATATTAGTGTAATATAAAAGAAGAGATTGGTTGCTTTCGATAAATACTGATAGATCATAATTTGGTGAATTACATCACCTAATGCCTCAATTTCTGGCCGATGAAAAGCAAGAACTATACATGAAATGTATCTGACGGCTGACGAAAATCTAAACATTTTGATCTGTGTGTTTCCACGTGTAACACAGGACTTATGCTACTTGTTGTCAGCATACGTTAGCAGATGACATATCAACATAATGCGAACGCTTCGATAAAGATTTACAAGTCAACGTTTTCTTTAACACGTCATAAACACAATAATCCATGTTAGCATAAAATGTCAGAGTAATCTGAATCCGTGAAACAAGAACAAATACAAGAATTCCAAAAGATTAGACATTCACTAGTGAAAGCAAAATGCAAATGGCGTTTTTCTCCATTGCGAATTTGGTTCTGATTAGCGTTTTTCGAAATGTGAACAGCAAAATAGCATAGCCAATCAATTACGAGTGAAAATGAACGTTATTCCAACAAGATGGCTTATAACTGCGAGTTGATAATATTTATTTAAAAGAAATGAAAAAAATAGATCATCGCTTATTTCAGTCAAAAATTGTCGTAGGTTTCGCGCTATCTTCGTTGCTGCCGTCTTGGATTCCTCTATCTTTACATCAACAAATTCGCCATTCTGATTGGTGGGAATATTTTTGGTTAGCGAAAAAGTTTAAGACATTGGACTACCAGCGCGATTTGTTAAACCGAAATATTCTCGTTTTTAGTGTTTCGCTAGCGAATCGCGCTCAGTGTGAACTAACCTTATTAAATAAACATACGTGAAAAATACGCAATAAAGAACATATTAAAAAAAATTCAAATATTTATTGAAAATTGTTTTAATTTAAATGATTCCATTATATATTCATTAATTATTTAATCAAAAATCACATTCATGAATAAATAAGCTTTAAAATAATTCGTACTATTACAATATATATATATATATAAAACTATTAGATTTGTCAATGTTTTTTTTTTCAAATTCATAATGAATGTGAAAATTTAATGTACAAAGAAATGATTTTAAAAAAAAAGAAATTAAAAAAATGGAGTTCTCTGTATCAGAACTGAATGGATATTGCAATGAGGAATGCGAATGTCCAACATATACATTAAGGCACTTTTAATCACAGAAAACTCTTACTTAGTCATCACTGAAAATAAATTCTGCTGAAGATGAGTGCAATGGCCATGAATATGATATTGCTCAACGTTCGAGCACCCGAACATGTAGAATAACTTACATCGTCGCAGCTCTGAATTCTATAACGAATAGAGCTTCCCAGTAATTGGTCGACTACAGCGGAATTTTCGCGTCGACATTGTTTCTTTACGACTTCTCGAACGCATTCTCTATATCTCAGAGCCGAACTATAAAAATATAAAAAGTATTAATAAATATTCGAAAATTAAGATATGATTTAGAATAAAAAATAGATATTTATAAAAAATAATTTAGAATAATTATAGGTGATTCGAGTTGGCAACACTTAATNGCAAAAAAAAAAAATGAATAAATCATTAAGTGGTGCCACCTCGATTCTAATTTTATTATTATTTAAAATTTTAAAATATATTTATTTAATATTTAATAATTTTAATCGGATAATATTTTATATTATTTAAAATAACAATGTTTTAGTGATAAATTAATTTAAAGAAAAATAAAATTACACTTATCGAGTCAGTAAATCATTGTTTAGTCGCGGTCCACTTTTAAAATTTTCAGTTCGTGAACCCATGAAATTATTAACTATTCACCTGTATTCACGTACTTAAAACCGGTTAAAACTTATGATCATGTTAAATATAAAACAATCATCGCATGATGTTGAAGCACTTTAGCATAATATATGACAGTTATAACGTATGAAACTGTGTCCGAGTTCGTTTGCATCACGTTTTGCATATTTAATATATGCAAACAAGATCCTTCCTGATTGATGGAATCATTGCGTACTTTTTAAATCTATTTTTTCTCTAAATATAATACACAAAACCACGATTCTGTAATAGTTTATTTTTATATATTCTAATCTAGAGAATATATTTTTGAATATTTTAAATCAAAAATTCTAGTTTAAAAAACTGTTTTGCTGTCCTGTGGGCACTAAGAGAGCTTTTTTCTATACATATCGTGGATTTGAATCGGGGTGTCGGAGGAACGGAGCCCGATATATCTAGGAATTAAACATGGATTCGATTCCGGATCCCCCAGAATGGCAACCTGACGCGTTAAAAGCCTCGGTATCTCGGTATCACTGTATAAAATACTTAAAATTATATATATAGTCAACTTACCAGCACGATCTAGTATGTCTCTCGTGACTGTTTGTTATCTTTCTAACCGCTTCTTCGTCTTCCTC
Source organism: Centruroides sculpturatus (assembly GCF_000671375.1). NCBI lineage: Eukaryota > Metazoa > Arthropoda > Arachnida > Scorpiones > Buthidae > Centruroides > Centruroides sculpturatus. The sequence goes on along the minus strand of NW_019384950.1, from coordinate 342,232 downwards.
TACTCTATTTTCGCAATGTCGAAACTTCTGTCTAGACACCGCTTCGCAAGTAGAATCTACGAAAATTTGAAAATATATAAAAATATTCGTAATCTATCGGAAAAATACAACAATAATTCAATAACATACCATCATCTGGATAATATGGACTCGACTCACTACCAGTACCATAAGGATATTGAGTTTGATGACTATCAGTGTATGAACAAATCCAAGCTTTATCGTTAACTCTACTTATTAAATATAAAGGAAAGAGTAATTCATCATTCCTGTTGCAATTTCTGTTAGTTCTGCGTAAGTTTTGTTCGATACAATCGTAAAATTGCTTATATTTTCTGAAATAATATAAAAATATATCGATTAAATAAACAGATATACACGTATAAATTCATTATGCATTACGTGAAGTACCCGCAATCTATATCTCCTCTACCATATCTTCCCTCGCTTAATTGCTTGTCGCAGTCTCTAATTTCTATACTCGTGTAACATTGCGATCTTTGCAAGTCTAGAAATGTAATTATATTTTTAATACTACAATATTTTCGGTCCAAAATTAAAATTTAAAGCCATTACCTCCATTGACATCGCATTTACTTTCAATGGCTCTTTTAGCATCGCTCAATACTTGTGTATTCTTCTCATATCTGTTTGTCACACAGTGATAATTTTGCCAAAAGTAGCAGTTGAAGTCGTTCAGGTTGTCTCTGTTCGAAATCATTTATGAGTAATTTACATACTAAAATTAATTTTCGAGTGATTAAAAGATTATACAAACCTGCACTGAGGATTGTTACTTCTAGGATAAGTATCTTTCTCTTTAATAATCCTCTGCAATGAGTCTCGACATTGATAAAGCCTGTCATTGTTACACCGTTCGTTCATACAGCAAATTTCATTATAAATACCTGTAAACAGTTTTTAATATTTAAAATTTACTACATAAACGGTACATATATAAAAAAATAATAAAAATATTCAATAAATAAGTAATGGGTAGCTTTATTCCTCGCTTGAGAGAATGCAAACGAAAAAAAAAATATGGCTGATATAGATAAACATGATTACTATCAGATTTACTGATGCATAAAAGAAGATGAGAACTTAAAAATAAAAGTATAAAAACAAAAATAAAGTTACAGAGGAACTGGTTCACAACACAGCTGAGAAAACAACCTGTTAAGCATGAAATACAAAGCTTTGTTTAAGTCATATTAATATTGTTTCAACAATGGTATACTCGTATATAAATCCATTTATAAATCCATCCTTTAAATAAAAAAGTTTAAATTCACCAGTATTATTATTATATGAACCTCGTCCATTGGAAGGCCAGGACGGAGACGAAGTGTCTGGCGAATAGGAAGATGAGTACTGAGGACATTGCCACGGCAGGTCATGAGCCATATCTAATAAGTACATGAGTATGTATTCGTTATCGTCTCCTCTGCACGATCTGCTAATGGCGTTTCTCATACACTCGTAGTACTGATCGTATTGTCTATAAAAATAATATTTTTAAATACGTAATCATTTTTTTTAATTAAATATACGTATTTAAAATTTACCTGCAATTTTCTCGATTATGAAGAATTGCTCGTCTTGGAAATCCATCTTCGCATCTACGAACTTCGCTGCTATCGAAACAACTAGATTTTTTCGTCCATTCTGTAAAAATAAATGTAATTCTGTGTTTGATTTGTTATATAATACATAGAAGAATTGTTTAATTAAATTGTAATTTAAATTACCATCGCCGTCGCAACTGGTTTTATGTTGATCTCTGGCTCTTCGAATCTTCGAACCGTAATTTTGTCTGTCTTCTTCTCTTACGCAACTGATCGATTTTATCATGCAGTTGAAATTTTGAACTAGTTCTCTGTAATAATTGATTGATTATACGTTATTTTAAAGGTCTATGATAAAATAACATTATGTGGTTTATTGAATGTACCTGCATTGGTAAGAAGGTAATCGACTGGATGAACTAATCAAATTATCAATTTTTTGTTCGCATGATCTTAATTCTGAACATGAATCATATCTCTGTCCTTTGACATTTAGAAAACCTGCAAAAAATTATTTTATTTAAATACACATAGATCTAATATAGATAATTTAAACGAGCGTTTTTTTCTATTCTTCTTACATGAATAATCTTAGTGCCCGTGGGCTTTAATATCCAAGGCATTAAGCGATACGTATGAAAAATGGCACTAAGAGGGTCTTTTCCATATCTGGGTTCGATCAAGCTTACAATAGAGTACAACATAGCCGAGACAGATCGGCCATGAAAAATTTCTGAGGTTCCCTACATTCACCACACGGAAAACATTAAAGGGGCCTTTTTTCATACCTATCGTGGTTTGCCAAGTTTCCAATCGGTGTGACAGTGGTACCAGACAGACTACCCAAGAAAAATTTCTCAGGTTCTCCACAAAAATTCGATTTTGGGTCCTGCAGAGCGATAGGCTGACACCTTGACCATCCAACCATCCTAAGGAATACAGACTTTTGAAGAGTGATAAAGGATACTTCAAATTTAAGGAGTATTATACAGTTTTGTTCCCAATAAAACATTTCACGCTTTGCTGTAACCTAAATATAGGCTATTTTTTTATGTAGACAGAGCCTGTATTCTTCCAATCTTATGATCTGATATACTAATTCCAATGGCGCGTTATAACTTCATGAGCACCCAGGCAAGTTTTAAGTAGGGTACTTCAGACATCTTTGTTTTGAGGGAAAATATTTTCTTATGAAGGATTGATTTGAGGGCCTCTGTTGATGGAGGCCCCAAACCAACGGGCAATTGCTCTTTTTCACCCATACGCCACCGATTAATTCTTATATTTATGAAAATATAGTTGATTAAACCGTTAAAATGTAAGAAAACAATTAAGAGACATTTTCCTTGAGTAACCTTTATATTGTATTTGTGGAATGATAATTTAAAACTGGTAAATCAAGGTTACGACAAAATAAATTACCGTTTTCCAAGTACCAGGAATATATATATTTTTTTATAATAAGCACATGTGTTTTCTACTTTCGAATTTTTCACGCTGTACACATCAAAAGAATTGTTTTGTAAGCATTCACCATTAATTATAGTTAAGAATTAAAGAATATTCGACAATTTTTTAATTAAAATTACAAATCTTATATTATTTAACTTCATTAAAATTGTCGAATTTTTATTTTATTTAATTATACGCAGCTTCGAGTAAGTGTCATAATTTTACCACGTAATTTAATACGTATTAGACAGGCTATAGTATATTAATATCATTTTTAAATATGTCTATAAAATTTCAATAAAATCTACTAATAAATACTAACTTCATTTTATATTATATAACAAGAGGCAGATTTATACATAAAATAAACTTGGGGCCTCGCGTTATGAGTCTATAGCTTAAGGCTTCACATAGCTATGCCTGTTATACGTCAGTTTAGAGCCACAAGTATAAGTAAAGTCCTCCATTATTAAAGCATAATATAAAAAATACTGCTCAAAGTACTTATATAATTAATTATTATTTATAATTATAATATTTAGTGTTATTATTGAGAGAATTATTTGACTCTGTAACCATTTTAGAGGCTTTTTTTTTATTATTTTTATGAGTGTACAATCACATCAATGATGAGGTATTGTACAGTATATACAAAAAAAGGTCAATATTTAAATATATGAAGCAGTTATCAATGATATGTGTTTACGTAATTCTATGTTTGTATATGATTTTTTATTATACTCAATGTATCAATATGACGATTGCCATAACACTATGAATGAAAGGTAGGAAGCTCCTCCCTTTATTGTTATTTCTGGCTTATATACTACATCCGGGTTATTGTTGCTGCAATCTAGAGAGAGATAATCTTCAGCTCTTTAGCTTAAGCTTTACTAATTTGCACCATTGGCATTAAACGCTAAGCATTAAAGAGCTGATGTAAAAATTCGAATATCAGCAAGAATAACGTTAAAAATACGATTTTCTCAGACTCTATGGGTTATATAAAGAACAATCATTGTTCTGTTTTCATGTGTCCTTCTAAAGCACCCGAAAAGTTATTATTTTTTTAGTTCTTTTTTTTATTCCTCAAATATCGTTTACGCATGGTTACTCAGGCTTGAAAGATAGCTGTTGAGCCATCGACTTTCAGATATTGGTGCATTAACCACGTTCACTTAGATAGAAATTTAAATATTAAACTAATATTTAACAACTTAATTAAGTTTTTTTTTCGAAATACAGATGTGAAACAATACGCCATTATTCGGTAGTCACGACTACTTCATTAACTCTTCTTCAGAACTTATGTTGAAAGAACGACAGGAGAGGGTGGTGGACTTCCTGAAGTGTTGTGTAACAGTATTTTAGTTAATTTTTATATTATATGTTCCGACACGATCTTTTTTTTAATCGTGGCTGTGGAGTTTACGGAATCGATATTGAATATTTTAAAGGATTTGACCTCCAGAAGAAGGATAAAAAAATCGCAAAATCTCATGAAGATTAAACAATGAAGCATGATTAAACATGAATTGCAACATTGGCCTGTGAGATTTCAGAAGATGGCGTGCATTATTACAACAGTACACGCCCAATTGATTCAACAGAAAATCGAATCCGATGCCACCATATATCGAAGCTACTAGGTTACGTCTGGGATCAATAAACGATTATTCACTAAACAAACGTAATTAAATCATTTATAAATAAATAAAACAATCATCAATTTTTCATACTTTATAACTAATTTTAATATATTTAAACGGTATTAAAACGTATAAAAATAATCAACAAACAAAGCAGAAACTCCAAGCTCGCGTGCTACACATAAAAAAAAAACAAAAATCGATAAATACTCATCCATAACGAAGGAAAAAAACGTAACTAACCACTTAAAAATATAGAAATATAAATTATTTATTATTAAATACAGTTTTTTTTAACACTCGTTTTCATAGAAAATCACTTAGAATAAGTCTAAAATTAAAGCAATTTATCCTCTTCAAAAATGAAACTTCCTACTTGGGGTGTGTCACTATCCTAGTTAATTTAACCCCTATTTTCTCTTTGGTATTATTTTATCCATACTTTTTTTTTACCAATGATAAACAATTTTAAAATGTATGCAAGAGCACGACACATTTAAAAATATAAAAATTACCTGTTATAAGCAGAAGGACGATAAAAGAAACAGACATGTCGTCGTTTAATAATTTTTCCTTCGCATCTAAACAGTTGAACTTTCCTAGAGTTTGTACTACCCTTGACTATCCAATAGAAATACTCGGTTATGCGCATACTCGGTAACGAGAAAGGTATGACGGTGTCGTGCATAGGTGTCATAGGAGCTGGCAGAACAGGTATGACGTGTAGCAAACTGTATAGAAGTGGGATGAGGTCAAATGACCTTATGGAAATGTTGAAAAACCGAATTAACCGTTGTAAACAAATTATGAAAAGTTGTCATATTTATAAAGATTCTCTCATAAAATCGTATAAATTTATGGGTTATTTGTTTATTTATTTATTTTACCATTAAACGGCGGATTTTCTTATTTGTTTGCACATTCTGTTAGCTTTTTAAAAGCTGACCTACTCTTGAATCTATTCGATTCTTTCGTTTATACAGAAAAAAATAACACGCATAAATAATTCTAAAGCATATTAATTAATGTTATGAATGCTTAAAAACGTAAAGGAATGACCTAGTTTATGAGGGCAAGCTAAGAAATTATTCAGAAAATGTTTATATGCCAATTAATGAAGGATCTGTGAGGCTGAAAACACGACAGGAGTAAGAAAAGCCTCTCTCATTGTGAGTATAAAATTAAGATCTACTCGTTTCTACCAATAATTTTTGTGGTGGTGTGGTTATAAAATACACGTGTATATATCTCGAGAGGAGGGTACAATTTGCTTGTACAAACGTTGTGTCCTCTTACAGATGCACGACACACGTGCAACCTCACTCTTATCTTCATTAATGCACGATTAATGGAGGAGATACAAGATCAAATTTTACTTTTTTATGGTATTATTATTATTGGTTTAACGTATATAACAGCACTAGCATATTTATTTATAACATTAATTGCATTTATATATGTTGAACTATTAAACATCGAGAGTTCTTCATAAAATCGGTTATTAAATGGGAGTAACCTAAGTTAGAATGATTAAATATGGAAGGTTCAGCCGCATTTTATTTTAAGCAGGATCAAGTTAAATTCTCCTTCGGGCGCTAAGTACGTTAATCTGTCTGTACTCTTCGGTTTCCTTGGTTTTCGGAGTTTAATACACGTTTATTATCACACAATTTACAATTAATTTATGAACGTAGATGCCTACACGTTAATTTATTATATTTAAATCGTTAAAGAAGAGAACGTTACTGATTTAGAAGCTCATTAACTGTAAGACGTATTTTTGCAGGTCACACACTGCACTTGTTGGGTTAGTTTTTTTTTTTTATTTTTTTATTTTTATTTTTTATTTTAGTTGATCGTCAACTTGTTTCGCGGGTTCAATAGTCGTTAAAATCTCTTTCAAATTTTTCTACATTCTTTTTATTTACAGTGTAAAACAGCAAAAGTATTTCTAGTTAGGTGTAATCATCGGTTCCATACTTAAATACACAAGAGTTTCGTATTAAAAAATGGCTGGTCTGTAAGGGTTTTTATACGATTTTATAGTGTTTAACGAAGTAATTATATCCTAAATTTAGTGAATTAAATCTTAAATTTACCTTCATAATATACTAAATACGTTATTTTATATCCTGTTAGCTGACTCAGTGGATTTCGCAAATGCATTCTCTTAATACAACTACATTCACAAGTTTAATAATGATTTATTCATGTTTATGGCACATGTAACAGTAAAAATAAATAAATTTTTATCAAACTATTGAATTATAAATTGTCGGAAAGGCCTCTACATACGTTCATAACAGTTTTTTTTTAGGATAGAATAGTTTGCATGACTCTTCATATCGTAATAAGTAAGCAAGTTTGTGTTATATTATGAAGCATATTATATTATTTATCATGTATTTACAACTAGTAACATATAAAATCACGTTTCGTAGCTTTATTTAAGGCTACGAAAGAATTTTAAAGTCATTAACCTCTGTCAAAATTTTCGCTAAAGAATAAAAATGTGTACTAAAGTAGCCTATTATTAAATATTACTAAAATGGACAAGCTTTTGTTTATGGACTATAAACATAGAATAGAATAGCCAGAAGAGTCGTTAAAAATAAATAAATGCCCTTAGAATAGAGTAGGATTTTCATCCATTATGACCCTTTCAAACGTTTGATCCCAGAATATTCCCTAAATTTAGCACATTTACCTTTCTAAATTATAAAAATCCCCCACTGTACATGCAGTTTATAAACAGAACAATTCATTTTTTTTAGACGATTTGGGGTGATATCTATTAAATTTCTCTGTATATAAAAGTTTTAAAGTTTAAATTTGTATGCAGTAAATATTCTTCAAAATCAAAAAACTGAATGGTGAGGAAATTCTATCCTGTAGATCAAGGTTCATGCGTGTTATTATACTCTTGTTTATCTCTAATTTTCGTTAAAGTTATGTGTTTGTAACAATAATTATTTTTAATAAATCGAAAAAATATATTTATTTATTTATTTTTATAGAGAATTACGAGTTAGGGGGCCTCATATACAGACGTTTTTCTTCCAGAGATGTGTTGGGGCTCCCTGCTTATGGGACCCCAGACAATTGCCTGTTATGCCCATAGGATAACACACCAATAGATACAAAATGAGAGGAATTGAAGATAATCTCTATCATTCAGAGACCCTATTTACAATGTTTTAAAGTATTAAAAACCTTTACAATACTGTAAATAGATGTATTGATCTCTTTTGTCTTGTACTGTACATTAAGCTGAATTGCTACTGTAAATGGAAACAAGCCAGAGTATGAATCTAATATTCTAAATGTGTTTTTAAATTAAATATTTAATAGGTCAAAGGTCTGATATTCTTAATGTAGACTATTAACAGTAAACTTCGTAAGTTTCGCTTGTACAAGTACGTTAAGTTTAATCGTCGGATCATTGTCTAGAATAGCAATTTCGCTAATCAGGAGCATCGACCATTTACAAATGTACTTCATCCCTCCCCAAAGCCATAAATCACTTTCATTTTTGTCTTTGTTTTTTACATAAAAGACTAAATTTGTATTAAAAATAAAAAAAGACATAGTTGGATTTACACATAAGCTAATCAAACTACAATTTAGAGCCTCAAATAAGGCATCGAGATTATTAAATTCATTACTACTTGACGAAGAAAAGCACCTTATATGTTATAACAAGTCTAAATCATGCCTTTTGTTTTACTTTTCTGTCCTGCAAATATAAACATCAAGAGGCCTTTTTTTGGGCCCATCGTAGGCAGGGTAGGGCAGACAACCCCAAAAAGTTCCCAATGTTTTCGAGCGCCTGGCTTCGAATCCGGGTCCTCCAGAGCAGTAAGATGAACCTGCATTCAGACATGCTTTTCTTACGTTACGTCTGGATAATCAAATAGAGATTACAAATAACTCCTTCTTTGATTAGCCAGCGTAACGTAACGTAACGTAATTTAAGAAGAGCCTGTCTAAACACCTGACCACTTAACCGCCTCTATCATTAGGCTCGTAAATTCTAATTTGTAAATAAATTTAGACCCTTTTCGTAAAGAAATTTAAGTAGAAAATAAATTATTATTATTTTTATTGTTTAAGAGATAATCACAGCAGTTAACAACCGAGGGGGAGGAAAACGTGGAAAGAATTCGCTTATAAAAATATTTGCATACAAATATCAAGAGAAATTCTAAGAATTTTATAAAATTAACCAAAAAAAACTCTGATATTTTTAAATATAAACTTTATTTGGCTTACATTCTATATATAAAAAACAAATATATTAACTCGACGAAAGCCAAATAATAAAAAAATATACACATATATATAGGCCTATTAATCATTAACACTATTAAAAATTTACAAAATTTCGTTAGTTTTTCTTTGTAACATTCTTATTTAGTAATACAGTCAAACCTCTAAACAACGGACACTGTCGAGAACATAAAAAATGGCCGTCGTTTGAAGATCATTTATCATGCATTCCCGCAAAAAGAAAAATACGTTCCTGAAAAAAAAAATGGCTGCCTTTTAAGAGATGGCCGTTGTTTAGAGGTTATTTTGCGTAAGTAATTCAAAAAGGAATATGCCTAAAAAAAAATAAATAAATAAAACGGCTGCCGTTAAAAGCTGGTCGTTGTTGAGAGGTTATCGCGTAAGTATTTCAATGCCTGAAAAAAAAAATGGCTGCCGTTGTTTGGAGGTTATTTTGTACGTTTAGAGGTGGCCGTTTTTTAAAGGTTCGACCGTATTTTATATTTAATTTAAGCAAAAACTACTATTAACCTTTTACAGGGAATGTATATAAACTATACTTATATAGGCATATTTAATACAAACCTGCACTGAGGATTGTTACTTCTAGGATAAGTATCTTTCTCTTTAATAATCCTCTGCAATGAGTCTCGACATTGATAAAGCCTGTCATTGTTACACCGTTCGTTCATACAGCAAATTTCATTATAAATACCTGTAAACAGTTTTTAATATTTAAAATTTACTACATAAACAGAAAATTGATTATTGTTATTATTTTTTATATATAAAAAAAAGTACAAAATAAACTTTTTAAGTATTTAAAATATAGTAATTGGGTTTTTTTTTAATCTCATAAACTGTTGATAGAAGTTATTAACAAGAGAATGACTGGTATGATCCAATTGATTTGCTTTATAGTACCTGAATTGCAGGTATATATCCAGTGATCCCTGCAAAGATACTCTTGATCTGAACTGACTCTATCCGTTATACTTGAAACTTCACTTTCTCTGGCTTCGAAACAGTAATTTTTAACAACTTCTCTAACACATCTTTTATAATTCCAAGAAGCACTGAAAATAAAATAAAAATCGTTTTATATGATTACGTAACTCATCAACAGATGGAGCCACATATTTAATTAATACATTTTGTATATTTAATGTATTTTCGTTTGGCCATTTTTTATTAACGATATTACACAATGCTGTTGACAAGAGCTTACTTTAACTCTTCTTTAGCAATCGTCTTCGAGTATTTTATTTTTTCCCCTTTATATTATAGATAAACAATTGTATTTCTTCAGCATCCTCTTCTCTCTGTGCCTGAGAACCGAAACGCGTATGAACAATGCTATAATATTGCATTAATGACACCGCATATTAATTGAACGTAATTAAAAAGTAATACTGAAATGTGGCCTATCTGCTCGTTTGTTTACAATTATAGTCCGCGCTGCAAAAGAGTAGACACGAGTCAGCCTGAGCTGGAAGAGTTTATGTCAGATAAAAGGGTGGAAAGTAGTAAAAAGACCTTTTAAATCATATTCTTCGTGGTTTCTGCCTGACCCGCAATGGGGCAGATGGGTGGTGAGGGAATTAGATTGGATTGATGGATTATGGCAAAGCAACGTATCTGTCAATAGGGGTGAGGACTTTCTATGTGAAACTAGTCTCTATTTAGGTGTCAAACACGTGAAGAAAACACGGAAAATTCCAAAATTCCACGTGACCAGGGTGTTGGTGAAGCACGAACTCCTCCACTAACTATTAGTGTTCAGCGATTTTTATCCGCTAATAGAGCAAATGAATTACAGTATTTTTATTTTAAATCCCTATTTTTTGCATATTAAACTTTATGTTCATCGATCATAATTTTTGTCCTGGTGTTTTTATAGTAATTTTTTTCTTATAAAACCTGATTTCCAGCTAATTTTCTTACAAATAACCAAGCACTCTTTTTTTTATTTTTTTACTCTATATAGCCAATAGCAGAACGAATTCGGTAGCCTGGTCCATAGAGTTTTTCTGGGATTCAAAATTTCAGCAAAAATTTGCTAGATATTTTCTACCTTTAAATACAGTATATCAATGGTGGATCCAAAGAATGGCGACGGGTCGATCGGCCTCGTGAGATTTACTCTTAAATAAATATGTATTTCAATCGTGGATCTAACTCTTTCAAACTATGGGCAACTATCATTCTGGTTAGAACAGGTTGTTTGTCATCTTAATATAATTAACATAACACTAACGAATAACATACTAAAAGGCACTCCAATTATTCAACACGCGCTTCACCATACACAGATAACACACAATACACCAAGCACTTACTACACATCAAAAATTGTTTAGAGTAAACAGAATGTTAAGCACACAACACAAATGCACATTACACACATATGACACAAAACACTGTGCTACAATGTTACAATGCATTAGTGTTCTCGGAGTGAAAAGAAGTCCATGGGCTCTCTTCCCACTCCGTGGTCAAAAGAGAACCCCCCATTGTTCAGTGGTGCTATCCATTCAGTTACCACGGTGGTACGTTGTACCACTGATTGAGTACTTCTACAATGAAGTAATTTAGAAATTAATTTTTCAAAAAATAAGTAAATAAATATTATAATACTTTTACTTTTTTACTTTATAATCGATTCTATAAACCATTTATTATTTGTTCTCGATTTTATTTATTTATTTTTTTTCATGTGTTCATCTTAGTCTATTGATTTCAATTTTACTGACTTGAATTACTGTATATTTAATCCTACGTTTAACAACACTTTGTCACGTTTATTCACGTTTATTTTTTATTTGTATAAATATTTAAACATGGAATAATATTTGTATCGTAATGCATAAAATCTATAATTCCAATAGTCAGTTAAACTAAATACAGTAGAACCTCCATTATCCGGACCTCCATTATCCGGATTTTCGATTATCCGGATTGTTCAAAATAAACAAAAATTTTACGAATTTGCTGATTTGCACTTGGTACGTGATGGAATGCATAACTTTTTTTGTTTCAACAACGTATCACCCAGCACAGTGGTCGTAAACTCTTAAATATATTTTACGTAGTAATAAAGATATAACTTGACATACGTATTTATAAATAATTTATATTCAAATTACATCATTTCTATGACCAAGGGCGGCGTAAGGCATGAACGACGTGGGCCACAGCCTATGCCTCGCGGTCTGAAGGGCCTCGCGCCTCGAAGGTCTATGCATTACTTAAAAGCCGCGAACGCGACGAAAAAATTTTACTCGTCATAAAACGATAAATAGTTTGTCAAATTTTTATTCATAAAAATGCAGTTTCAACTGCTTTTTATTTTATAAAATCCGTCTTCTTGCGCCACCAGAGGGCCTTTTAAACAATAAGTAGTCTGTTAGCGTTGGTCGGTAGTAGTCCAAATTCAATATGAACGTTTGTTTCTTGAAAGTTTGATCACCATTTAAATACAGTATTTACTTTTAATATTGCCGATATGTCATCCAAAAGAAAACGTGTTGTATTATCATCAAAAGACGAATTAAAGTATTTGTTTCGATTATCCGGATTTTTCCTTATCCGGACTACCTTCATCCCCAATTAGTCCGGATAATCGAGGTTCTACTGTATTGATATACTGTGCATATTTTTTAAGATCGAATGAAGCCACTAAAATCATAAATAATGTTACGAGATGTTTCTAACCGGTTTTAACCATTCTTAAGAGAAGTTTTACAAATATACACCGGTTAACTGACTTTTGGACCATTTATAGGTTAATTGTTTAATCAACAATTACGATGCGAGAATGCACTTATTCTTTCTTAATTAGTTCAATTTTTGTAGATAAATTTGTGTTTAAATCAGTTAACAAATAACATGCCTACCAGTAAAACCACTGAACTATTGTCGAGGGTTCATATCTGACCAACGGTCTGGCCACGTGGAATTTTCAGGGTTTTCTTCACGCGTCTGACACAGAAATGGAGAGCCAAATTCCCCCTGTTTCTGTGGTATCACAAGTGTTGTGTTGCCTTCCATCGTCCGACTAACCAGTTAATAACCATCCAATAAATTTTATAGTTAAAATAAATCCTTGTATAATTTTTTACGTCATACTTTACTTACCAGCAAGATCTTCTCAATCGTTCTTCGCTATCCCTCCATCCTTGAGACTCCTCCCTTTGGTACTGATAACGATCTAAACATCCTTTAACTTCCGTAGTTGCCCTGGCATTACACCCTGAAATTTTAGATTTATTTCGATGATACAACGTTAAAAATGAGCTTATAACTTATCATTTCAAAGAGAATTTATCACTTTAAAATAAGCAATGTAGAAGGTATTTAAATTACACTACCTGTTAAAGAAGAAGATTCGGAAATACGTGCAGCAGAATCAAAAGAAAGAGATATTTGACTGGTTCCTGGACATCTCCACACCATTTCCTGCGCTTTATCTAACAGATACGAACTCAAGACTTGGCTTTCTTCGGGATCGCATCTTCTCTTCACTACATCAATCACACAATCCCGAAATCTCAGATAATTCCTTTAAAAATTTAATAAATAATGTAAAGGTTTTTTCCAGTATGAGCCACAAGTTTGAATAATTCTTACGTGCATGAAGCTCGACTTAAGCTGTTTCCTTCGATAGTAAATAACCTTTCACACTGTTTAACGTCGTCTCTCTGGAAACAACGAGATTGCCACCATCCTGAGAGAAGACAATAAAGAAAAATAAACAAAAATTATATTACGTACGCTTATTGAAAGATATTACTTACCTCCGAAAGTATCGCAAACGCTCTGAAGGTACTTCCAAGCTCTCCAGATAACATCACTATTTCCATCCCTGTCTTCGTAACTGTTGCACATGGTTACTTGGAAAACAATGCAATCTAAGTTTTGTCGAATTGATCTGTAAATATAAATTTATATCGAAGATAAAATGCTCTTGTTGCCAGATATTTGAGGATAAAATCCAGGACAAAACGAGTTCTTCCCGAAAGATACTGGGACACGCCATAGATGTGTAATTTTACTCTGTCAGTGACAGAAATATTGGATTTATAATGTAGAGAGAGAAAAGATACTTTATTGTAAAAACAGTTTATAGAATAAAGTCTCCTGTCGCTAGATATCAACCGAGAAATATCCGTGACAATCCCGGAAAACCGGAACATCTAGCAAATCTCAGTGGTACGTTATTCTACGGGCAAAAAGGGAAATTTTCCGGAGCCCCTCCCAAACAAATCTTTTATAAATGCATTTAAATTTAAATTTGAGCCATATCTGAGGACCCTAGATTGCCGGTGTGGCTCGTCAACATTGTACACGTGGACCTCTAATTAAAATTTGTCTGGTCGCCATGAAAGTATAACGAGCCACTTGGTGACTCTAATTATCACTAGAAGAATTATTACTAGTGTGTATATATATATAAATTGTAACACTTACTTGCAGTGATATTGTAATTCTTGATGAGATAACCCACTGCTTCTACGTTGTAATTCTTCATACGCTACGGAACGACACCGTTTTAACCTGTCGCTGCTACATTCTTCGCCATTACAAATTCCAAACACTGTTAAACAACGATTAATTGTATTATATCGTAGTACAAGCCTTCTAAGTATTACCATGAATTGTTAATTGATTGGGTCATACAGTAAATATTACAAGACCTGTATATATCGCCACCCTCATAAACATTACAGAACTCTTCAGTACGATTGTATACTTGCAAACACTTTAATACCAGTAGGCCCCCTTATAACACTGTAGATAATTCCATGTTATATGAAGTCCATGTTGTACGAGTCACTTAGATTTTACAAATACGTGTGCCGGGCTGTGAACGGCTCACGTATGTGTAAAATCTAAGTGACTCGTACAATGTGGAATTCATATAACACGGAATGTTCTACAGTGTTATAGGGGGGGTCTACTGTACTTGCAATTTATAAACCGACTTCGATTTAGTCTCCGAAATTGGCACTAAATCGAGGTACGTTATTGAGACTTTGATGCGACTTGAGACATTCTTATATAACTTTCAAAGACCCATACTGTACTTCGTTTTAGCGCCAGTTTCAGAAAAGTGCTGGCGCTAAATCGAAGCTTCACTATGTACGTAAATTAGGATACACCATTGATTTTAATAATTATTTTATTTAAATAGTTACAGTAATACC